>NW_005434549.1:0-19345 GCF_000315625.1 Guillardia theta CCMP2712
GGGGTGCACCCGAAGGTACTGAGCCTCACTTACCGACCTAAACCCTTGACCCTAAACCCTAAACCCTAAACCCTATTATTATTATTATTATGTGAGTTTATTAAACGCTAGACTAAATGCTCGGCCTCGTTGTGGGCTTTTGCAATTTGATCTTAGTCTAAAGAGGCGCTCGAGCACTGGGAGTACACGGCCTACAATGCGAACCCTGCTTCTGAGGCGTCTTTGTACTCTCTACTTCTGCTGTCTTCTCTTGGCTTCCTCAGCCTCAGTCAGGAGAGTTGCCTCTCCTCACCTTGGCCTTCGGTCGCCACCTACTCTACCTCCATTCAGCTTCCTCAGCCTCAGTCAGAAGAGTTGCCTCTCCTCACCTTGGCCTTCGGTCGCCACCTACTCTACCTCCATTCAGCTTCCTCAGCCTCAGTCAGGAGAGTTGCCTCTCCTCACCTTGGCCTTCGGTCGCCTCCTACCTTCTCTCCTTACCTTGAGCTCAGCTCAAGCTCGGTACGGGCTCGCCCCGTCTTCTTCCTCGCCCTCGCCTTGCTCTTCCTCCATGTCTTCCTCTTCTTCGTCATCTTCCCTCATCTCCACCCGCAGTCGGTCCTTCTTGTCCACCTTCAGCGAGCAGGCCAGCACATGCATCTCTGCGAATTTACTCAGTGCTATGAACAGGAAGCTAAGAGATCGACGCTCTATGTCGTCGCTCTCCGCCTCCTGCTCAAGCTCAGCAGCTGCCGTTGCCCATGGCGAGAACGCGCTGCCCCTCCTTGCCTTCTTGCTCTCTCCTTGCACGCGAGTCCAGCGCTTGCTCTGCAGCCACTTCCCCAGCTTCTCCTTGAGAACGTTGCGTCCCACTCCCTGCTCCTCTGGCGTCTTCGCCCACTCTCCCAGCGACATGAACTCCAGGCTCCCCGGAGAGTAGAACGTGTCGTGGAGGTTGCCAACGGCCTTGTCCAGGACCAGCTTGATCGGCTCGCTCGTCCCCGCCTCGTTCAAAGAAGCTGCATCTTCGATGACTGCTGACAGCTCGCTGACAAGCTGCATGTCCTCTTGGCTTGACGGAGATGCTGCCTCCATTGTGATCCTCTCCAGGTCTGTAAACTCCAGCCACTCTCCCTCGCTCTCCTCCTGTCGCTGCGCTGCGTCGCTGGTGCCCCGCTGACCAGCCGCCTCAGGCTCCTTGTCGAAGCCGACTGCTTCGAGCTTGGTTGCTGCGCCTTCGAGATAGAAGGGCAGCTCCTTCATCATGCGTCGAGCATCCTCCGTGGAGCCGAGGAGGATGCATAGCTTGGACCCGTTCCAGGACTTCGTTTTCAAATCCTCCTCCATGTCGATGCCTTCAACTTTGATCTCGAGCCTGTTAGCGATCTCCAACAAGACTCTCTTGACTCTTGCGATGGACGTGTTGCCGCCGTTGCACAGCCCCTCCATCTCCTTCCTCGTGAAGCGACCAGATGCCGCCGTCGACTTGATGATGATCTTGATCTCCTTGCCGTCCTTGCCGCCTGCCTTCTTCTGCAGTCTTGATGCCTTCTTCAACTTATTTCTGGACACAAAGCGATCAGCTGTCAACTCGACTGCGAGCGCCTCTCTGATCTTCGGGTCCTCGCTGAAAAGAGTCAGGTGTACTCCCTCCATCGCTTCGCTCTCTCGGAAAGCTCGAAATGCTGTATCATTCGCCTCTGGGCAGCTCGAGGAGCCCCTACAGCGACGAAGCCTTTCCTTCAAGAGTCCTCTCTCCTTACCTTGGGCTCAGCTCAAGCTCGGTACGGGCTCGCCCCGTCTTCATCCTCTCCCTCGCCTTGCTCTTCCTCCATGTCTTCCTCTTCTTCGCCATCTTCCCTCATCTCCACTCGCAGTCGGTCCTTCTTGTCCACCTTCAGCGAGCAGGCCAGCACATGCATCTCTGCGAATTTACTCAGTGCTATGAACAGGAGGCTAAGAGATCGACGCTCTATGTCGTCGCTCTCCGCCTCCTGCTCAAGCTCAGCAGCTGCCGTTGCCCGTGGCGAGAACGCGCTGCCCCTCCTTGCCTTCTTGCTCTCTCCTTGCACGCGAGTCCAGCGCTTGCTCTGCAGCCACTTCCCCAGCTTCTCCTTGAGCGCGTTGCGCCCAACTCCCTGCTCCTCTGGCATCTTCGCCCACTCTCCCAGCGACATGAACTCCAGGCTCCCCGGAGAGTAGAACGTGTCGTGGAGGTTGCCAACGGCCTTGTCCAGGACCAGCTTGATCGGCTCGCTCGTCCCCGCCTCGTTCAAAGAAGCTGCATCTTCGATGACTGCTGACAGCTCGCTGACAAGCTGCATGTCCTCTTGGCTTGACGGAGATGCTGCCTCCATTGTGATCCTCTCCAGGTCTGTAAACTCCAGCCACTCTCCCTCGCTCTCCTCCTGTCGCTGCGCTGCGTCGCTGGTGCCCCGCTGACCAGCCGCCTCAGAGTCAGGCTCCTTGTCGAAGCCGACTGCTTCGAGCTTGGTTGCTGCGCCTTCGAGATAGAAGGGCAGCTCCTTCATCATGCGTCGAGCATCCTCCGTGGAGCCGAGGAGGATGCATAGCTTGGACCCGTTCCAGGACTTGGTGTTCAAATCCTCCTCCATGTCGATGCCTTCAACTTTGATCTCGAGCCTGTTAGCGATCTCCAACAAGACTCTCTTGACTCTTGCGATAGACGTGTTGCCGCCGTTGCACAGCCCCTCCATCTCCTTCCTCGTGAAGCGACCAGATGCCGCCGTCGACTTGATGATGATCTTGATCTCCTTGCCGTCCTTGCCGCCTGCCTTCTTCTGCAGTCTTGATGCCTTCTTCAACTTATTTCTGGACACAAAGCGATCAGCTGTCAACTCGACTGCGAGCCGCTCTGATCTTCGGGTCCTCGCTGAACAGAGTCAGGTGTACTCCCTCCATCGCTTCGCTCTCTCGGAAAGCTCGAAATGCTGTATCATTCGCCTCTGGGCAGCTCGAGGAGACGATCCACTCCACCTCCCTCTGTCTCCAGATGACGTTGGCCCCTACAGCGATGAAGCCTTTCTGACCTAAGCCTTTGTGGACTTGCTGTCCTGGCGCCCCAGCGACCAGCATGCCTGCCAGCGGCTGGAGTTGGACCGCTGCAAGGGACTGGCGCAGCAGCTGATAGCGATAGACGGCAGCTATCTCAGCCGTTGTCATGCCGCCCAAGGTTAGCAGGTGAGTCAGCTCTGCCAAGCTGCCCCCTTTGCCCCAGGGTCCTCTCTTGGCTCGAATCTTGAAAGATCGATCGTGCACGATGCTCACATGTACAGCTGTGAACTTGCGACCATCGATCGCGAAGTCCTCTCTTCCCTGCCAGAGCTTCTCCGCTTGTGCATTGCGGAGGAAGGAAACAGTCACCGGGATCTCCTCAGCACTCGCTATCTCGGGTCTATACGGAGCCTTCCACATGATTGCTTTACTCTCTTGCACTGAGTCTACGATCAGTCCGATCTCTTCAAATTTCTTCTTCAGCTTTTCTTCATGGTTGACATACACCGAGGAGATGCCCAGGAGAGTCATGGAGATGAAGGAAGTTACCTCGTTGCCTGCTGAGGCGGTGTATGTCTCGACCTTCTCCTTCTTGGCTTCCTCAATCTGCTGCATAAACCACTCTCTGGATGCGTCACTCCATCCAGTCATCGCTTCTTGCAGAAGCTCACGTCGTGCCTGCTGACATGTCGAGCGGATGGCTTCTGCGATAGCGTCGGGGGTGCATCCCTCCACAGCCTTGCAAGCCTGGGCTGTCCTGCTGTTCGGACTCAGTAACGCTTCGCGAAGCTCTTCACCCTCTCGACGAGATCAGCTTCGAGGACAGAGGCATCCACAAGTCCGCTCTGCGTGTATTGGCATGATCTCCGATACAGCAGTTTGCGAACATTTTCATCATACTGAAGAACCATACTTAGAAAGCTATTTGAAGTATACAAACCTCTCGCTTGCAGCTTCCTTGGCGCCCTGGCAGCTTCCCCTACACCACGCGTGCAGCCATGGTGCCTGAAATAACCGGCGCTGCCTGAAATAACCGGCGCTGCCTGAAATAACCGGCGCTGTGCCTGAAATAACCGGCGCTCTAAACCCTAAACCCTAAACCCTAAACCCTAAACCCTAAACCCTAAACCCTAAAGCCTTAACCCTTTGCACGTGATGGACTTCTTACATGGGTACAAGAAGATTCTTCCTGAAAAATGATCAAGAAACACCAAGACGGAGTCATTGCCCTTCTTGGACACCGGCAATCCTGACAAAAGATCAACGCTGATCTTCTCAAAACGCTCCTTTGGAATCGCATGACTATGGGGAACTGCAACAGAACGTTGTTTGAAACTCTTGGCTTGCAAGCATTCCTCACAAGAATTGACGTATGCGAGAATGTCTGCGTTCATCCTTGGCCAAAATGCGAGTTTGGTTGCTCTCAAGATAGTCTTTGATTTGCCCCCATGGCATGAGTGATCATGTACAAGTTCGAGGAATTTTTTTCTAGCATCTTCTGGTATGCAAACTCGTTCCCTTCCCAAAGAATCATGAAAAATAAACACGCCATCTTTCAAATAGAACGATTTGCTCTCCATGTGAGTTCGACGATTCTGTCGTATCCCTTCAAGAATTGACTTGAAGTACGTTGACTTCTCGTATCCTTCACGAACAAGGTCCAACATTGCGTTCTTGTTGAAACCAATGTCCATTGTTGCTTGATTCCTGACCATCTCTGTGCTTGTTGTACAAACACACAACACTGATGGATCTAGATTGAGAAGGTCCGCACGCTCTTCAAATTCTTTCTCGAGCTCCTCATGATTCTGAACTTCACTATTCTCGTTAGGTCGAGACATGAAATCAGCAATTTTGTTGTCTTCGCCTGGTATGTATTTCACCTCCGCCAACTGGAAATCTGCCAAGATTTGAACCCATCGAAAGAGACGACCTTGCAAATTCTTCTGCGACAACAAATATTGCAAGCTGTTGTGATCCGTATGAACAGTCACTTTGTGCCCATAGGCCGGGTGTAATACTGGAAATACAGCAAGGCACTGATTAATCCAAGACATTCCTTCTCACGTGTACTGTAATTCAGTTGAGCTGAAAACAATCGTTTGCTAAAATACGCGACAGGAAGATAGTCATCTGCATGCCGCTTTTGCGTCAACGCTGCGCCAATACAAGTTTGAGAAGCGTCCACGAACAAATGTGTCTCTTCAAGGCAAGTTCGACGAATCGAAGTACGCCAACACAGGTGCGGAGCTCAAACACTTTTTAAGTTGTTCAAAAGCTGTCTGATGTACCGTCGACCATTCAAACCTTGCATTCTTGCGTAGCAAATCCAGCAAAGGTAGGACAACGCTCGTATATCCTGGTACAAACTTCCTATAAAAATTCGTCACTCCCGGTAGAAACACAGTAGTGGGCGCTGGACGAGCTAACATCGCGTCCACCTTGTCAATTTGTACAGTGATGCCTTGTTCATTGCCATCGGATTCTGAAACCCAAGAAATCGATCTCTTGTGCGGCAAAGAAATTACATTTCTTCTTTTTCACGAACAATTTCTCCTCTCTGAAGCGCGTGAGCGACGAATCAATTGTTCATGTTGCTCCAATGTACCATATGAAACTATCACGACGTCGTCCACGTAGCAGAAACAATTATCTATTCCAGTCAACACACTCTCTAAGAACTTTTGAAACTGATTGCCTGAATGTATCAAGCCGAATGGAAGTCTCGTAAACTCGAATTTGCCCAACTTTGTTATTTATGAAACATGTAATATGTCGATGATCAGGATTCACTTCAAGCTGCCAAAAAGAACGAGCCAAATCCGCGTTGCTGATAAATAATCGCGCATTCTTCACATTCGAATACTTTTGTCGTTCTCGTTGGATAGTACGACCGATCTTCTCTGCTAGCTCTGAAATTAACGGAAGTGGGAAATTGTCATGCCGCACTAGGTCATTCACAAAGCGTAAATCAGTACAAAATCTCAGGCTGCCATCGCTCTTCCTTGTGAAGATGATCGGAGACGCGAACTCGGAACTGCTCGGTTGAATGATACCACGTTCGAGCAAGTACGTGATACGGTCTCCTTCAGACGGCGGCTCTTTAAGAGACAACGGCAAGGGATATGGTTTCTTTTGTACCAGTTTTGCCCCTTCCTTCAAGGCTATCTGAGCTTTAAACTTGCGGTTTAATTCCACCCCAGCCTGAGGTATCTCGTCCACCAAGACGTCCTGAAATTGTTGCATAATATTTTCGACCCTCTGCTGAATCAAATCACATGATCAGGCTTGAAGAGGAATCCTGCCGCACTGCAGATTGTATCACGACCTGATACCATTCTCCCCCCTGCCGAATATCATGCTCCCGGGCCACTTCTTTTGAAGTCACCATTTGACACAAATTCGTCACGCTTTCGTCATGACTTCCTTTCTTTCGCAAGCATGTCGGCAAATTTATCACACTGTCATTGTATCGTGCGTAAACGCGAAAAGTCTCCGTGTCAAGATGAATCTTGTTCCTGTGCATCCACTCGTAGCTTAAAATCACGTCTGCATCAAGTTTGATATCCAGGACGTGAAGCGTTGTTTTGCTGCGAAATGTACTACCAATCCGAAATTTTGTGCCGAGTATCTCTGTCGAATATTTGATGGTCCCATCTGCCATGCTGACGGAAAGAACATGATCCTTTGCCTGCTGGCTCTGCAAACCAACGCGTCTCATACATTCCGCTGACTCGGATGAAATTCGCTCCTGCCCCACTGTCCAACAGCGCAATTAAAGTAAACGTCTTCCCCATTACATCAATCTCAATCGGTACGCACGGCAACTCGTACGTTTGGACTGTACTTGTCATCTTGCACACCACCACTTCTCTTTTTTCTATTCGGAGAGTCTGGCGGAGGTACTTCTGAACTTCCGAATCAAATATAGTTGATCCTGAAGAATCTCGGTCGCCCATCCCCTCCGCCGCGGAGAGACGACCTCAGGGGTTTGACTTCTTGCCTTCGGTAGCCAACGGACAGACCTTTTTGAGGTGCCCGTACTTACCACAAAGAAAACACTTCGGTCCCCTATCAGATTTCTTCTCCTCAGGACCTCTTTGTCCCGGTTTTGCGTCCGAGTTTACCATTAATCGCATTCAAGGGCACTGTCTTAGATCCGACATGGCTTCGTTCTTAAAACTACCGACGTTGATCGACGATCCAGCATTTTCTTTTTCAAGCGAGAGTAACAACTTCCTCCGAGCGGCTCGCAAAACTCGCGGTTACCTCATTCGATAAGTTCTGCACGAAGTGTCGTTCTAACCCAAATTTGGTACACGCGGTGCTTACATATTCCGCCTGGGCCTCGTTCTCCGCCGTCATGCAACAGGCAATGTAATGATTTGCCAACGAAGAGAATCGGTCAACGAAGTTGTTGATCTTCTCTTTGCTTCCTTGCCTCAGTACGGCCGCGGGACAGGTGACCGACGTGAGCCTGGACGGCCCAGTGCCATGGCCGGGTGTCACGGTACGGCCCGCCGGTGACCGTCAGTACGGCGGTACGCGGCCCCCGCCGGCGGCGTGCGATCGGCAGGCACGGTGCCACCCCGTGGCAAGCCCGGCCCGGCCGGGCCGCTTCCTCTCAGACTGACGGTTTTTGACCAGAGCCCGGCATCCTTAAGTTATAACTGGGTTGTTTTAAAATGGGGGTGGGGGACCGGGAGGTCGCGCGAGATTGCAATCTGGGCCCTGGGAGATACGACCCGACCCTCTTTTAAAACACAAACACTTAAAAAGATAAAAACATTGTTAAAATGGTTTTCAGGAGAGTAAAAAGAATATTGTTCAGATTGGCACTGAAATAACCCCACCCCATGTGCATTTTGTCTCTTGTTTTCCATGCAACATACCGGTGTTTTCCTAAAGCCCTTAAGCCTACATCTGAAATATGCATGCCTTGCAAACGAATTTGTGATTACATCTGAAATCGTTCACATTTAATTTGAAACTGTATCGAAACAATATCAAGACCTGGATACTTTGAGTTCAACAGTGTGAAATGACGGCAATTTCCGTCTCAAGGATTTTTTTGTTTCTTTGGGAACAGCTGTTTCTGCCGAACACAGGAAAACATAACCCAGCCTATGCGGGAGAAATGTCAGACGCACAACCGGACACCGCAAGCGCTTTAGCATTAAGCTAGAGAGATATTCTTTTTAGGAGCCTTACACGCCATTCACAAACAACTCTGTCCTAATCGCAACTGGGGCAACAAATGTCTGGATTCAGGTCCCTTTCCCAAATAATCCCAATTCATGAGAGCACGCTGGGAATACGGAAGCGGAATATATCGCAGATCTCTTCTCAGCAGTTGGATCAAGATATAATCATGCGATCATTTCATCCTCAGGTAATTTTGAGCATGTCACACAAGTGTTTCTTAACATGACGGAACAGCCGGAGCATCCAGACCCTAACAAGGCTATAGTTGTACGGAATAAGCCAGGAGCTTGGCTATCAAGCCAATTGAACGCGGAGAGCTCCTTGTATGGCAATCATATCGATTGGTCACTGGCTGTGCACCAAAGGCCTGCAATGAACCATGCTGCGGTGAAGGTTGTACAAGGCCTTGATTGTATCTTACTCAACATTGAGTGCAGCCGGAATATTTTTCTGGAGATGAGCGTGCTTGGCAGCACAGTCTCGATCATGACGCAAACCATTGGTTCGATTGCAGTGCTTGCAACTCCATTTGCACATTGACACATCATTCGCAGTAATCTGTCGCAATCAACAAAGTGTCGAATGAATAACTTTCCTGGTATCATCGGAAACTGCAGTGCCTGCACTCATTTTTCCCCAGGGGGTTATCATCGTGGTGGTTCTGCACCACCAGCAGCCGGACGATCGGTTTCGAACGAAGGTTGTGGCATGCGCACTCCACGACTTGTGACTTCTGTTTCCTTATCTACAGAGTACTGTCATCATATCGGTGAAAGATGGCTGAATCCATCATCCCATTCGGCGCTCATTGTGCGTGTATATGTAAACAATGAAGAATCGCTAAGATCAACATGCTAGGTGTATAAACATGGCCAGGAGGGCCCAACTGAAAATGACGAGACTGGAGCAGGTAATGACCGCGATTCTTTTTAAATTGTGCGTAATAGTTTTGTTTAGGAGAAGTAGATGCTACCAGATTAAACATATCCGCTGACAACTCAAATCATCTTGGTTTTATCGTTCTCCTGTTTGGTGCAAAATTGATGATTGTAAAAGGATTTCTGGTTGGTTCCGAGATGACTGAAGATACAACTCTCATAGCTTTGTACGAAGTTGCACATGAAAATATGGAGCTGAAGATGGTAGAAATGATTCGTGGAAACTTTTTCGTACCTCACAAATATGTCAGAGACTAAAAAAGATATCAAATGAGCTCGGACACTTGCAGGTTGATGTTTCTTATTGCAACAGCAAAGAGTAGCATCTTGGCACAGCTGCTCACAAGGCCTCTCTCAGGCCATGGTGCAGCAAAAAAACATGGAGGAGGAGCTTATGAAGCAGCCTCAGGTGGCGTCGAAGATAACATCCTTAAGGTTTGATTGACTGCGTGGGTAGGAATGGAAATCAAGATATTGGACCGCTCAAGAGCATCAGCGATTCCTCGATGGGCTGAAGGTGGCCTCACTGAAATAAGGCAGGTCTTCAAGGCCTCTACTCATATCCATGCGTCAGGTTCATGGTCAACGCAATTTCAAAGCAATCGCAACTCTTGTTGGTACGAGAACGTCTACCCAGGTGAGCTAATACTTCTTGTCTGCTACATATTTCCGCAATTGCATCAAAGTATGAATAGAAACCATGTTGTCCAGGTCAAAACGCATGCGCAGAAATATTTTCAAAAAGTGTCGAGGCAAATTGGTACCGACAATGCAAGGCACAGTCACAGTTGTTCTTGAATCGCCTGGTCTTCTAAAATTGGTGGTATCTCATTAGTTCATCTGGAGCCGAGGCATCAAACTCAACCGCTTCCAACAACGAGTCAAGCGGAACTAGTTACAGCACTTCTTTTCGTGCCGGTGCGATCCTTGTCATGCCCAAATTAAGTTCTAGTTTACTGGTCGTGTGGTAGGTCGCCCGCTCGAGGACACTGCAAGTTTACAAAATCATTACTTTGGGTTGAAGTCACGAGATCTTTCCAAGTCGTGGTCTGACACTGTTTCACCAGGAAAGCGCACAACAAGTCATCAACAGAACCCGAGTCCATGCAGTCATCATCGTCTCCGCCATCGGGTGATTCATGAATTGGGAGAATCTTGGCGAAAGTTTTCGTGTCAGGAGACATCAAAGGGTAGTATAAACTTTTTGTGCAAGCGAGTGTACATTTTCAATTGTTTCGCATTTTCAGTTGTTTCGCATTTTCAGTTGTTTCGCATTTTCGCCTATCGTGTTTCATTTTGCATGCTTTTTGGTCCAAGAAATTTGCTTTTCTGACAAAAGAGGCCCAGTCACTCGCACGATGTAATTCCAGGTACTAGAAGCGTCTGGAAACATCACCACTGCTCCAACACGCTCGTTAGCTTTGAAGAAGTCTGTTGGTTATACGATGAAGACTGCACAAAGAAAGAGGAGCAGACAAGAAAGTTGAATTGAATAGGCTTGGGCAAGGGTACACGGGACGTCACCAAACCTGTGTGGCAAACGATTTTTTGTTCAATTAATAGACTGGCTTGCTAAGACCCCCTCCTTCGAAGCGTCTTTTGATAGAATTCTCGTGTCAACGAAACATACTCTTCTGTATAAAAATCGTCGCTTTCATAGATACTGAGGCGTGTTTCTTGCAGAGGGCTGCTCAATTTTTTCACCACGACAACCTGAACATGATAGCAGTCATACCGTTGTTGCCATTCAAACTGGAGCAGGCTCCTGAAAGGATCTTTTTTGATAGTCTGAAATATGTGAGGTCAGATAACGTTTCCTGCACGCAACAATTCTTGTACCCCATGAACAGTGGTTCTCCGAACCACCTTCAATCCCTCCTTGGCTGCCAACAGCTCAAACGATACAGCGTCAGCGAAAGGAAGAATTACACAGAAAGCTCCACTCTTCTTTAATAACATCTTCACACTCTGCAGGAGTTCTGCATGTGACAGCAAAAGTGTTTCTCGCGCTATTCTTCTCGCGTTCGATGAGGGATCAAGCCCTCCACATGAAGCATCGATTGGTTCCTTGTTCAGCAGAGGTTTGAAGTACGGGGGATTCGAGATGATAAGATCGTACTGAGCATTGCAATTTGTGCGCCACGACTGAATGGAGCAACCCTTCACTTCGATCCGATCAGACCACTTGCTCCTTAAAACATTTTCATTTGCCTGTTCCGCACAAGAAGGTTCGATCTCAACTGCATGCACCCGATACTTACTAGCTCTCTGTGCCACCATTAAGCATAGGACCCCGGTGCCTGTTCCAATGTCCAACGCCAAGTTTCCTTCAGGTGGAATGCCAGCCCATGCGCCAAGCAGCACAGCGTCGGTTCCGACTTTCATAGCACACCTGTCTTGCTGCACGGAAAATTGGCGGAATACAAAAGTCTGACTTTTCATCCGACGACGTCCCTGACAAAAACTGGTTTCTTGCAATGTCGTGGCGTTTGATCCTTCAGGGACGGCAGACAAGCGTCGCAGCTGGAGCTGTTTTTGATTCTTATTGCAAGTTTCCAGAGCTCTTGCTGAGCAAGCAGCAGCCTGATGGATTCGGCAGCATATAACTTCCGCTGCCATCAACAATGTCATGGGACGCACGTATTGTAAAATGTTCGTAGCCATGTCATCGTCAGATTCAAAGAAAGCTTCTCTGGCGGAACGGAACGGTAATTTAGAGCGTAGAGGTTATTGGAGAGCGAGCTAATAGGGAGTAGCAGCGCAAGATGTTGATGAAGAGACAAGAGTAGGCTTAAGATGATGCACTTGGAAGAGACAAGAGTAGGCTTAAGATGATGCACTTGGTAGAGACAAGAGTAGGCTTAAGATGATGCACTTGGTAGAGACAAGAGTAGGCTTAAGATGATGCACTTGGAAGAGACAAGAGAAGGCTTAAGATGATGCACTTGGAAGAGACAAGAGAAGGCTTAAGATGATGCACTTGGAAGCAGTTCGACAACCTCAAGGGTGACAGACTGCGATCCGTAGTCAGCTCCGAAGCTCTAAAGCGACATGCGCTAGGGAAGGGTTTAGGGTTTAGAGTCAGGAAAACGTTTATTTAGGGTTAGTTTGTAACGAACTAATCCTGGGCCCCGGGGGGGCGGGGGCAGCATGCCGAGTACACTCCGCCGGGCCAGTGTAAAATAGATCATTGAACGTGGAATAGATTTTGAATTTTGTTTTGAATATTTTATACAAGCTTCATTGACTTTTCAAATTTTAAAGGTTTATTCGGGAGTCAAAGGAGATATTCTTCAGTCCTTTTGACCTTCGATGGTGATTCGAAACGGTGTATGTTTCTTACCGGGATGGGACGCGGGGACCAAAAAAAGATGGCAGACTTCGTGATGGAAGGAGGCAGTTTGTATGACCATTGTACGATTGAATTTCATTAAGTTGCTCTATAGTCCAAAAGGGCATGCATGGATGTTGATGCCCTCACGTTCCAGTTGCAGCCGTTCTTAACAATTATTTTATTATTAAATACATTTTGTTTTTTTTGAAGACCTCATCTCCCATCTCCCATCTCCAATCTCCCATCATGTGAGACCAGTGGTACCGGTACATGGAACATGCTTGGTACCTGGAAGATGCTTTTGAGTACCCACCCATTCAATTCTGCTCTTTGCTCTGTTTTTGTGGTAGTCGACAGGATCACCCTTACCTCCGCTAATCTGACTACCCTACCCACTGCGGAAATGACCTGTTCAATACATCACCCCACCCCCTTAGAAAAGATTCCGTCCACAGTCAGCATGGCAAGAGTTATGCACCCCCACTACCACACCAACTGCCTACCCCCTTTTCCACCTCCACGAAACTACCTACCCCCTCCTCCTCAATACCAAACAACACAAGCCTCGCACATGCAAGGCTACATTCGGGTCTGCAGTACCCTACCCGGGCTCTCCCCATGCCTTGCTCCCCCCACCCTACTGTTATCGACATAAATACCCCTCATTTCCTGTTGTATTTCGTCGCCCCGCAAGCCCTACCCCTTCAGAACATCAAATCCAACAAACCACCCCTTGTGGGACCTCTCTCGTCGGTATAGCAGATCCTTATTTCTGTGGTTTATATGCCCTTGGGGTCCTTTGGATTCGATGGGACCCGACCCCCTGAGTATTCCGATCAAGTATCACTACATGAGAACAGCAAGATCGTACTCATAGGGGTCCCCCCAAGTGATTCTTCAATTGAATCTAAAGGCCACATCACCAACCCTCTCCACCTTTTGTCGGAACAATAATACATGAATCTGAACCCTACCCTTTTTCTCTCTCCCTGGGGGTGGATGACTACCCCACCCCCTCAGGGATGTCTCCCCCCGCTCGTCTGCAGGCAGAGTAGTGTCAATGCTCAAAGGGACAATGAGGCTGAGGGCAAGACAAGAAGAGCAGACGATAGAATCAGATCTCAGTCACCACGAAACGAAGAGGAGATGGTTGTAATGCAAAGGAATAGCTCGATTCCATGTTCTGCTGCGCTCGCAGTTTGTGCGAGGATAAATACTACAGCAGGGTAACCGACAAGGCTGATTTTGAAGGCGAAAGATGCGATTTGGAGGGAAAGAGGGAACGAGACAAGAGCGAGCAGTCGAATTACTAAATGATGAATGTTTGATGATGAGACGCATATGCCCTGCATGTTGGAATAGCTCTGTGAGCAAAGTCAGAGATGGAACGATGAAGAGTTGGAACTACAGTTCACATTTTCTCTTGTGTTCTTAGAGTAATCAGCTAACGCTGACTTTGTCAAGGTCTCGGCTTGCTTACAAGTGCTTCAATAATTTGCGTGCTGATCGTCCTCGGTTTCAACGTAGACAACTCATTTCGTCACCTTGATACCACCAGCTAGCTTTTCTCACACATCACCATCATGACGGTAAGTTCAGACGGCAAGTCCGCTGAACATGTCGAGAACGAAGATCCGCCAAAGGTGATTATATCGTGTAGGGGCACGGTGATTAACCGTGACATGTTAGAATGTGACACCAAAGATCGAATCTTCTGCGACGGACCTGGTAAAGAAAGGTGTGCAGAGCAAACTGAATCTACGATCTTCTGAATATGTTTTATTCCTTAAAGAGAGTGAAGACATCATCGAGAACAAATCTGGATTAGACGTTACCAATGAATTCACAACCAGCTCGCCCAGTGAAGCAGATGCAACTGGAGATGATGACGACGATAGCAAACATAACAAGTACTGCCATTTTTGTCAGCACGTGAAACTTCGTGCAAGCTCAATGTTGGCTTGTGAAAACAAAGGTTGTGCGCGCAGATTTTGTGAACATTGCTTGACTACTCAGGTAGTTTTCCTGATGCTTGCATGATAGCGCTGATTTTTGCGCCGCAGTTGAACGACGATCTTGATCGAAAGAATAGCAATGCTTGGCACAATGGAATCTGGCATTGTCCCGTGTGTCGCAAGCTCTGTTGTTGTGCTACACAGGCTGAGTGTTCATCGTCGCACAGGTGGAATACTTTATTGTTTTCTTTGGGTTTCTGATTCGAATTCTTCGCTTCGTTGCTGCACAGACATTGCAAAGCGTACCGTTACAGGCGCAGACGAGCCGAAATCGCTGCCAAGAAACAATCACTGCAACCATCGGCTCAAATGATGTCACAATTGGGATGTGCTATGCCGAATGTCATGCAGCAGGGAATGATGCAGCATGGCATGATGCATCATGGAATGATGCAGCATGGCATGATGCATCAGGGCATGATGCATCAGGGCATGATGCATGGAATGATGCAGCAGGGCATGGCTCAACAGAGCATGATGCCACAGCAAGGAATGATGCCACAGCAAGGCATGATGCCACAGCAAGGAATGATGCCACAGCAAGGCATGATGCCACAGCAAGGAATGATGCCACAGCAAGGAATGATGCCACAGCAAGGAATGATGCCACAGCAAGGAATGATGCCACAGCAAGGAATGATGCCACAGCAAGGAATGATGCCACAGCAAGGAATGATGCCACACGCCAATGGTTTGCAAGGCTCTGTAATGCAGCAATCTATGATACAAGGAGGGGTTTCTTCAATGATGCAACAGGGAATGCCACAACCAGGAGGTGAAAAATTAGTGCTGTCTCGTAAAAGGGGCATAATTTTGAATTTTTGTATAACTTTTTTGTAGGTATTGTCGACAGTGATATGAAACGGAGCATGGGTGGAGGTTACCAAGGTATTGGGATGTATCACTCACCTCAAGGTATGCAAATGCGATTTCCTCAAGGACAGCGAAGTCTTCAAGGAATGCAGAGCAATGGTTACGTTGCGGGAAATCAAGATGATCATGACGCTGAGTATGGATCTCACACAAACTTGCACTCGAACAATATGCAACACCCTGGTGCAATGATTGCGGGATTGAATGGATACCAACAGCGCATCAACACCAGTATTCCAGAGGAAGATCTTTATTCCAACACGATGCATGGAGCCAATCAGTACAAAGTATACGGGAACGTTGTGTCAAATAATGACCAAAACCTGCCATATTTTGCAGACCACTATGATCAGAATATTGAGTATGCCAAATTGCCAAATCACTCCCAATCTCTTCATGACCTTCACGGCAACAACTCGAGTCCAGTTAACACAACCAGTGTTCCTGTGGATGATAGTTTGAACCATGACATCAACATCTCAAGCTCGATGCGCCGTACCAAGGCTTTGGGAAATATGCTGGGTGTGTATATTCACTGTAACGGTGTTGCTTGTTTTGACAGCGATGCAACAGACTACAAGAGTGAGCCATCAAAGACCGGGATGCAACCACCTCCTGGCGCCTCGAAATGGGCTTCCAATGGTTTGTTGGATGAGGGCATTGCGGCTTCGATCGCCCCAGCTGACCAGATAGCCGAGAGGTTCGTCAAACTGAATCTGACCCAACAGACTGATGCTCTTCTCGCAGTTTCTCAGCTATGGGCAAGCCAGAACTTGGCATAGTTTCTTCTTTGTCGGGCGTTAACGACGTAGATAGCATCCACATGCCGTCACGATCGAGACAAGATGAACCGGCTGTAGTATCAGGGTCCGTCGACACGCCACACGATCAGAACAGATCAAGTGGCGCAGTCAACAGTCGACAAGCCCAATCTTTGAACCCCACGTCGAGCTACTACAAGACATTGCCCAACGGTGTCACTATTTTGAGTACAATTCATTCCCCAGATGGCGATGAGAATGAAGAACCAAAGAGTGATGATGATACTGTATTCGGGAATTCGACAGAAAGATTTCAAAATCTGTCAGTTGCGCACGAAGACGAAGATGAAACGAGTTATGATGGCATCCAGACTATCCATGAGAACAAGCAAGCTGAGGCAGGCACAAGCCTTGGAGGTGGAATGAAGAGATTGAATCGAACCGACTCCCACGAGTTCCTGACGTCAGCTGCATCCGGACGAGTCAACATGTCCAACGCGCTACTCATCAAGGGACGGCGATGGGGAGGTCAGTCATGCAGTGTTGTTGCTTTCTCTTGGTCGCTTCTTTTCTGATTCGTTTGAATTCAGGAAGTACAGAGAACCTAAGGAGATTGACCAGCGGAATGTCTCCAGCAAACAGCTGCGAGAACTTAGCTAATCTGAACCGGTCAGCTTTGTTTCCTTTGTCCGTAATTTTTCTGACCTCAAAACCTGCAGCTTATCATCTGGGTCCAGCAAGTCGAGTGGATCCACACACGAGACCCGTCTGCATGAAAGTCTACATCACGCTCTGATGCGCAAGTCCGTGGAGGAATATCAAGCACCGATCGGAGTGTCAGAGGAAGAGACTGACAACTCTGGAATCAATGGGCTGTCAGATGTCCCAACTCCTCCTGGAGGATCCTCGACAAGCTCAGAGCAAAGTCTTGCCACTGGGGCCGTTGAGGATCTTGACCGCCCAGGACTTTTCATGTCGGAGAGCACCAACAGCCTTCAATGTCTGCAGCCATCGGAAAGTATGACGAGCCTTTCTGGAGGAATAATCGACCTCAACGGACTGCTCCGCTGCGGGAGCCAGGACAACTTCCTCGGTCTGTGAATGAGAAGTGCCTGCATGCTCCTTGAACTGATTGAAGGTGAAGGTGCTGATGATGACATGTTGATGGGCCTAGCAAGGAATGGGAGCTGTGACAGCCTGGTACGTTTCATGACAGAAATCTTAATGTCCCTGACATGTGAAATCTTGATGTCCCTGACATGTGGAATCTTAATGTCTGACATGTGGAATATTAATGGCTTTGACTTGTTCATTTGTAGAACGCTTCTTCATTGATAGGATGCAACGAGGCACTTGCAGGAAGACAGGTCAGCGATGTTGCTCTCATTTGCAGACATGTTGTAATGCTCCTCTCCACCAGGCGCATACTGCTCACACAATGGATACTCGTTGGGAGTGGTGAGGAGACAGCATGTAATTGTGATTGTCAGCATGTTACGGTGAAGGACCGCATGTGTGCGTTTTCATACTGTAAGTTTACGAATTCCTACGGGGTCTTTTTCCTCTTGGGCTCAAAATAAATGTAAACGCTGTGAAGCATTAAATTGACTTGGTATTGCGTTGTTGGACGTCTAGAAGGTGAACACGCGCACCATCTCAGAGAGTAGGTCAGGGTCATGCGACTGAAAGTGAAGAGGAATGCCAGCCTGTTTCTGAGTCTTAAGCCAACGCAAAGATGTCAACCGACCGGATACCTGCTCGAACTTCCGCAACCAAAGGCTTCTTGTGTCGGTGCTGTCACAACTGATGCATACAAATATAAGTGAGGAACACTCTGGTGCCGTTAATTTACCTGCACAGGTATCGATCTCCACCTACAGCCTCCACTTCGAAACCTGTACAAGCAATTACAAATTCCACATATCGCCTGTGTCATTTACAGATATACTCTCCAAACTTAGGTTGGTTCAACACCTGCAAACGATACAGTCAAGAGATGAGCAGCTTCTTCGATGAAAGACATGAATCTCAGAAGTATCGTCGAGTTCAATCTCATAGTTCAACCCTTCATGCACGTTGTATGCCAGGCGCTGGCAAAGTGTCATTTCAAGCTTATCCCTGATTGAACCTTACATGACCATCGAAAGTGAAGAACTTCTTCTTCCATGTCTTTGTGAACCCGTCGAAGGCAAGCAGGTCGCCATGGATCCAAACATTGGGGGACTCTCGCGATCTGAGAGGCAGGCTGAGGTAGTAGAAAAAGCGTCACTTGAATGCCGAGATCAAAGAAAGGAAGACCTTTCTAGGAACTTATCGAACATCGCAGCAAAGGAGTTGTCTTCGTCCTCGTTCTGCCTCGGAGGAGTTGGTGACGGCAGGTTTGGGTTCTCATTTTTGTTGAAATCAGCAGGTCTGAAAAGCATCAGTGAGTGACCTTGCGAGGATGAGGAGGGAACTACAAGATCTCAGGACTCCGCTCGACGTAGCGATGGACCCGTGACTCGTTCTTGACAGGAGAAGACGAGATATAGATCAGGTTGGCGACTTGCTCTCTAGTATCTCTATGCGGACGCCTGGAGGAATTCGAGGCCTGGGCTTCAAACGTGTAGTTCTCAAGGTCTTCACCATACTTGGCTTGTAACCTATGGTTCAGCTCCTCTTGGTCGTCCATGTAAGTCGATGCTATCTCGAAAGCGTTCTTGGCATTATCTGGGTTATACCGAAGATAGAACCCTTTCAATGCATAGATCAGCCCTTGCTTGTCCAGCCGCATCATCGCCTGCACGTAAGCCATGAGTTTCAAACTTCTAGGATGTTTCATTCACATTCCATTCTCTCCCAACCCCACCCGGTTGACTCTGCTGGCACATGTTTCACTCACGATTCACACCTCCTAACCGGTTGACTAGCAGTCGACTCTGCTAACTCATCTCTCTGTCTCTCCCTCCCTCCCTCCCTCCCTCCCTCTCCCTCTCCCTCTCCCTCTCCCTCTCCCTCTCCCTCTCCCTCTCCCTCTCCCTCTCCCTCTCCCTCTCCCTCTCCCTCTCCCTCTCTCTCTCGCTCTCTCTCTCTCTCTCTCCCTCCCTCTCCCTCTCTTTTCTCTCTCTCTCTCTCCCTAGCAGCAGGTATGGAAGCGTGTTTCATAGAAGATCAGCTTCAATCATACTTGATGTCAAACAAGGTAGTCTGGAGGACAATCTTGAGAAAGCTGAGGGGCCCCATCAT
>NW_005434549.1:20515-69995 GCF_000315625.1 Guillardia theta CCMP2712
TCCCTCCCTCCCTCCCTCCCTCCCTCCCTCCCTCCCTCCCTCCTCCTCCTCCTCCTCCTCCTCCTCCTCTCTCTCTCTCTCTCCCTCTCCCTCCTTCTCTCTCTTGGCTGCATCCTCCCAATCTTCCGCCTCCTCTGCGCATGTCCTGCCGCATCCCATTCGCAACTCTTCGCTGATTTCGAAGACAGAGTGGACCCCTGGACTCTCATCAAGCCTTGACCCTGTCGACCCCCTTCTCCCCTATTCCTCTACCCCTCCTTGTCCCTACTACTACCCCACCGGCAAGCCGGTAGGCTCGGAGGGACACGTGCCAAGGGGACAAGCATTCCATGATCTCAAGGACGAACAGAGCTAGCGAGAGGTCGCAACAGATCACCTGCATGTCTCATCGGAGAGATGAGCTAGCGAGAGGTTGCAACAGATCATCTACATGTCTCATCGGAGAGATGAGCTGGTGAGAGGTTGCAACAGATCATCTACATGTGTTATCGGAGAGATGAGCTAGTGAGAGGTCGCAACAGATCACCTGCATGTGTTATCGGAGACTCAGATGCTGACCCTAATGGCGAGTCATTTCAAAGTTGAGGTAGGTTTATGACTTGCGTAAGAGATGGAGTCAGAGCAGGGTGACAACTTCTGGTGCCAGTGACATGTTCTGATACGGCTGGGAAGAGCTCAGAGCCATGAGTCAATTCAACTCTCGAAAGTGATCACTATGTTGCATTGATTGCTAGCAGAATGATGACCTTGCTCGAATGTAAAAGACATGGAAATCACGTGAATTTGGCTCATAATTTAACAGTATCTAATATTATCACAGAAATTTCGACTCGTTCGTCTCATCTGGTGAGTGTGTCTCAGATCCTTATTAGCGTCTCGTCATGAAAGATTCTTGAAGAACTGCACTTCATCGCATCATCATGTCGTTCACCAGAAGGCAGGATATGATCTGTCGTTTGCAATATTGTTGATAATGACTCCAAGAACAAGCAGAAGCTGCAATCAGAGCTGAGTATACCAGCGCAAATCGATTATTAAATCACCACACAGTCAAAGGTGACAGGAATAACAATGAAGAGCCAGCCCATGTTTCTGACCTGATGCGCAAAATCATTACCAGCGACAACTTTGGAGGCAAAACTCACTAGCGGGTCACCCGCTAGGAAGATGACAGCAGCAGCACAGGCAGGCGGGTGCAGTAGCCCTGTGAGCTTGTAAGAAGCTGCTTGCAATCATTCAAGCCTTCACCTGTCTTTGCCATGATCATGGTCGACACAGCCGGCGCAAGAGGCGTCGCTACCCACTGCCCATCTACCGTCACCTCAAGCTCACGAGCAGAGGAAACATGGGACAACAGTACAACTTGGGTCAGCGTCGCATCGGCATAATCCAGCAAATCATCAAAGAATGAAACGAGCAAGGAAAGAAGTCTCATTAGTCCTATGCATGCCCACCTGAGGCAAATATGCACGCCCTCCGCCGTTTCCAGAGAGATAGCTGATGGAAATCGCAACCACCGCAGATATGAGATGTCCAAAGAGAACATTTCTGGGCTGTACAAGAGGCGAAGAGGATGACGAGAAGAGCATGGCAGCAAGAGCGGCCATGGAGTTGAGCAGGACGAGGATGTACCTGACAAGTACGAGATCAGGGCAACGAAAGTCTCGAAGGCCTTCGGATACCCTCCTTCCAGCTTTGATTGGTTGGACGAGTAACTGATCCGCTTGAAGACTTCATTTAACCCTACAAGAACAACGTCATCTCCTCCTCCGAGGTTTTATCTCACCTGTAAGAAGGAGGATGGATACAAATGTACCGAATGTGGTCCAGAAAACAAAGTACCAATCATGACCAGGAGGAATTTGAGCCCCCGGCATGCCTCGAAACTTCTTGAAGTACTTCTTGATGAAATGATAAGTTCGAAGCGTCCAAGTCTGGTTGATCGTAAGATAACTACACGGCCATGAGCAGCCCACGCACATGATTCATTTCTTCTTGCTCTTCTTTCTTGATCAGTTTTCGCAGTCTCTTGGGTTGGAGGTGACTTGAGCCGTTAACATGTACAGGTTTGATCGCCTGGAACGCAGCATCGCACTCTCTGGCTGCTTCTTGCATCTGTATCGACCAGTAGGCCACCCTTGCAAGCTCCTGCAGCCGCTGAGCTGAGACGACAGGCAGTCTCAAGTGTAAAGACCTTGAGAGTGTCTGTCAAATGACCGTTGGAGCTCAGCGCTTTCCAGTTTTGATTCGGTCTTCGATATTTCCTACGACTGCGTCAGGTTTATAGTCACTTGTGGCTCGATCTCGCACTTGGTCTTAGCACGGTACATCATCACGATAGCCAGGAGGTGACCAGTATCAGGGTCAAGCACGGGAACCCCTGGACGATAGTGATTTCCTCGTTTCCTTGGTACCTCCCACACACACCTACTGACACATCGAAGATCTGCTTCGCGGAGACGACTCTCCGATCAAACATGCTGCAACAACTATCACGACAAGACATCAGAACGGAGGGCAGCAACCTGTTCTCGTCATCTTCTTGCATGAAGGAAAGATCATGCCAATCCAACTCCTGATGTTGTTTCAATTGAAGGGTCGGCACGATCCTTAAAGACCTTGCGGGCCCATGCAAGCCCGGGGAATCCTTTCCCTTTCTCGTACCTGTCGCGAGAACACAGTAAAGCCGGGAAACAGTCACGCAAAGGTTACCATGTGTGCTTGTCGAGCGCCAAGTCAATGAAGCTGTCGAGCTGGCGGTTCCAGTCATTCCCGATATAGCCCATGGCAGCTGACGTTTGAAACTGCTCGGTTAGTCGATGAACATGACCACTCCAACTGCCGCCTGAGCGTCATCAACTTTTGACTTCAGTGGTAGCTGACCGGAGTCTCTTGGCCATCGGCTCGCCGTCTCCTTCCCCGTCGTTGCTGCGTCGGTCTACACTTGCTCGTCCTGCGCTGCCTGTAGCCGGGTTGCCCCAAGCTGGCGCGTATCTTCTCTCAGCAGTTCCATGAATATCCTGAGCAGCAAGCCATGAGTTTGGCGGCGACTCAGAAGAGCTTGAACAGTACGACAGAGTTGGCTTACATGTATGTTGAACCCCCGAGCTGACCGATTGTGAATGGCGTGAATCAACCTGCTGACGTCTTTGCTCCTCCGGAAACCTGATGACGCGAATCTCTCCTCGTCTATCAACTGTTACCGCACAGACGACATCACATGTCCAACCTTCAGTGCCATGCGCTAAAGCCTCGTGCCGATGCTGCCGCAGCCAGACTTCAGCATAGGCGAACCCGGTGCTTTCACACGCCTTCTGCAGGAGGTCCGTGATCTGACAGCACCAGCCCCGTCACTGGCCTCACTCAGACTCTCTTGCAGTACCGGGTCTATCATGGAGATCCGATACCAGCGAACAGTCTGAGAGCCATCATCCTTCTGCTCCTGCCGTCAGCAGCCGATGGGGATAGGAAGGGGCACCGTCTGCACGCTCATCTCTACCGACCGCCTTTGACGACGAGAAAACTCCATGAGCCCTGACAGGCTGTCTCGTCAGTGGGCTCCAGCCGCCTCGTCACCTTCACCTTGACTCTTCATCATCCCGCCCGCAGAGGAGATGGCAGAGGAGATGGTTCCCGCATATCGTTTCATCCATGACACCGGCTGCAGCATCAGGCTAAGGTCACCAGCTGACTGTCTGCCAACCTTCTCACCGTCTTCTCTTCCGATACGTCAGTTGGCGATGGTGTTGTTTGTCGGGTTGCGAGTAACTTGGTATCATCAAGCTCCTTAGATTGACGTACTGATATAGCTGGCTGAATCTCCTGCACCTGCTCCTGTCCCTGTCCCTGTCCCTGCTCCTGCTCCTGCTCCTGCTCCTGCTCCTGCTCCTGCTCCTGCTCCTGCTCCTGCTCCTGCTCCTGCTCCTGCGCCTGCGCCTGCGCCTGCGCCTGCGCCTGCGCCTGCGCCTGCGCCTGCGCCTGCCCCTGCCCCTGCCCCTGCTCGGGCTTTGCCTCCCTCTCTTCGTCAGACTCGCTGTGAAAAGCGTTGTCGACGGTACGAGTGTCAACAGGCTCGACAGGCAGTGTGATGCGTACATCTTCGATGCTGGCGAGACGAGCGTCACCCCAGGGAACGTCGCGAGCTTGAGCGAAGTACACGTCCTCAGACTGCCAGCGAAACGACGAGGACGAGCTGGTTGACGAGATCATGGTGTCCATTTCCATGGAGGAGTTCTCGCTCGAGTCCCTGCTGTCAGCCATTTTAAACTGCCAGGTCTCACGCCTGCTCAGATTGACTCTTGCACAGGTCTCACGCCTGCTCAGATTGACTCTTGCACATCATGTCAAGGCAGTTGAGTGAAAGCCCCTATGGTCTAGGTCGAAATGCTCGAGACTTGGAGCGTGTGCAGGAGATCTGACTTTCATTTTCGTTCGTCTTCCTGGCTTGTTGTCTTCCTGTCTCGTTGTCTTCCTGTCTCCTGTTTTCCTGTCTTGTTATCTTGCTATCTTGCTATCTTGCTGGCTTGCTGTCATGTTCGCTCTGCTTCACGCTTGTCGCATAGCCTTGTGCTATCTCCCTCCCAGCGCCTCCATTTCAAACCAACGCGGCGCATTCGCTGCCCCCACGCCCTAAGCCCCTGACTCTCCTAGGCGAGCTTGGTCAATGCGGGTCTGCCCCGGCAGGAATATCCACATCCATGGTGCGATCAGTCTGCATCGTGGGAGGGACGCACGGGAACGAGCGGCATGGCGTTCACATGGTGAGACAAGACACATGGTCTCACAGCTCATCGTCTTTAGCACGATGAACTTGTGTCGCTTCGTGACATAACCTAGCCATAATCTAGCAGCTCGTTCAGCGCTTAACGCAGCCTCTTGCAGGTTCGCCACTACCAAGAACACTCGCGCCTAATTGAGAGGAAGACCTTCACGACTTCTCTGCTCATCGCCAACCCCATGGCGGTGGCGAACAAAGGGACTGGCGCAGGTCTCGTCATGCTCCGTTGCGCTCGTTCGCTCGCTCACGGCACGGCAGGAACCCGATACGTGGACGAGGACTTGAATCGATGCTTCCTGAAGCAGACCTTGGCTTCAGCTGAGAGTGCGACAAGTGTGGAGGGAGCGAGAGCAAGAGAGGTGCGAGGATGAGGCAGGCCCCCAGATATGATACATGCGAATCAGATCAATCAGATTCTGGGGCCCAAAGCATCTCCCGAACCAGGTCACCAGTGCATGGCTGATCTCTTGTCTTTGACGTGCTGTAGCTTGTGACTTCATCTTCGATCTTCACAACACCACGTCCAACACCGGGATACTGGTCACTTTGCTCACTTTGATTGATCGCTTTGGATTGTGATACGAGCGGGTGCAGCTCTGTTATCATCCCACCGACAAACTCTCTTACCTCATGTCTGTGAGTCGCTTTCCCTCCTCCTCTTCATATCCCTCACGCGTCAGTGCTTGCTTCACCTGCCGTGCTCGGGTGTCATCAGGAGTACTTGTTCTCCAAGAATCCCCACATCCGCGTTTGTCTATGGCCGGAGGGAGACAGGCAGGTCGTTGTGGTTCCTCTCTCGTGCGCTCATCTCCAGCAGAGCTCTTCTACCGACCGTGGCCAGAAGTGGCATGACAGTGGAGGTAGTGTGTGCAGCTTAGAGGAGGAGGGGCTGAGATCGCGTTGCTAGGTAGGCGCCGTGTCGCATAGTACTGTGCATGCTAAGAAGCTCATGGAGACCATGGAGGTGAAGAGAGGATCTTGTGTGCCAGTGCTGAGCAAGCGGCAGCTGATTCAACATGGTCTTGACTTCATCGACATGTTCAACATGCGGATGGAGGAGCTAGGAGCCTCGGCCGACTTCTCCGTCACAGATGTGAACATCTCCGAGCTGGGCAAGGTCCCCATCTTCACTGGGGCAGGCAAGATAGACTACCCGAGGTACCTCAGACGCGCAGAGCTCCTGCTTGATAGTGAGCCATGGCAATGGCAGAGACAGCGACGGAAACATCATCGGATTCATCCATCCCAACCTGCAAGGCATAGCAGAGCTACAGGTGGGAAAGGAGGAGGGGAGAAGAGTCTCATAATGCGCAGGAGGGCAGCACGATACAAGAAGGAGACGATCTCTTCCAGGCAAAGCACTTCATTTCAGCCCCCTGCTCCTCCTTATCCCCTGCTTGTCAGATGCTCGATGGCTCCGTCCGGCCCTTCGTCATGGAGGTGCTGCCGTGCGCTCCTATCTCCTCGATGCTAATCTCTGCTCAGGTCGCCCTGAAGGAGGCGGTCGGGAACGCGGCGCTCTACCCGCTCTTCGTCAACGAGGCCGCCTACTACGAGCAAGGCAGCTGCTGCTTGCCCTCGCTCAAGCATGATACTTTCACGCAGGGACTGCAATGATATTATGCCGCCAAACTAGCTTCTCTCCCGCATGAACGCACCTTCCTCCTCTTGGAACGCCAGCATATAGCGGTCATGATACGCGTCTACTAGCCCCAGCAGACGCTCCCCGTCCGGCAGAGGACGGAGAAGCTTCTCGAGGAGAGGACGGACTTGCGGCCAGTTGACCTCGTCGTAGCTGCAGCAACGAATCGGCATGTGGACGAAGGAAGGAGCAGAAGAGTCGGGAGTATAACAGACGGAGGGAGAAGCTGAGAAATAGGAGGATGTAGAATAGGAGAAGGATAGAAGTGTTGTCGTACCCTGGTTGAGGAAGGTGGGCGTCTATGAAGCCCTCCAAGGAGTTTGGAATCTCCCAGCTGTGAAGGTGTGAGGAGACGAAGAGGAGGGAGGGAGGGTTTGTCATACTGCATTCTGTCGATTCGATCTCGAGAGCCGTGTCGGGGAATGAGCTCGACGTCACCTGGGAAATGCTGCCATGCTCCAACCTAGGACAAGAAAGTTGGAACGATGAAACAAACGAATCCCAAGTGAGATCAGTGCGGGAAAGGAGGTGAGGGGGGGGGGGAGGAGAAGGTTCAGACGGAGGGGGGTGAGAGGGGAGGAGAGTGGGAACCTTAGAACTCCACAATCGCTGATCGAGGTGCCACATCTCAAGGTCCGCGTGCTTGAGATTCGACGCCACATTTCGCCTCGCCTTCTCCTCCCCCAAGTCGTGAATGATTCGGTTCTCCACCGCCATCTGTCCCTCACGTTCAGCGACCAACACGCAGCTCAAGCAGCCTCTCCTCACCTGCAGGATGTTGTCTATCCCAGAAGCTCGAAGAGCTTCTTCCTCACTCCGAGGGAGATTCATCAGCTGCCAGCCCCGTCATCCTTCCTCCCACTGTCTTCAAACCTCCACCTCTTCCTCCACCCCCACCTCCTTCCTCTCTCCTCCACCCTCCCCAGTGTACCTCTCGCCAGACTTGAGCTTCGGCCCCGGCGTAAGAGATGGGAAGATGCAGAAGCCGGTGATCGGCCTCGACGCCTGCTCCCCTGCGCTCGCATGACTCGCCTCTTCCTCCAGACCTTCACCATACCGAGACAGCGCAGGGGCTCCCAGTCGCACTTGATCAATGTGGTCGGGGGCAGAAGCAAGACCCTCCTCGGGAAGCAGGAGAGGAGCGCAGCAGAAAGGGTTGTACAGGTGCAGCTTCTTGTTCCAGTCCCTGTGCGAGGGCTCAGGGAAAGAGGAAGAGGAAGGAGGGGGCATAGGAACTAAGACTAGGAAGACAAAGATGTGTGCATGGAGCAGCAGCAGCAGCAGCAGCAGCAGCAGCAGCAGCAGCAGCAGAGGAAAGGAGTAGCAAGGAGGACAGACAGGAGGAGCGAGAGGAAGAGGAAAGGCAAGAGGAAGAGAAGGCAGTCATGTCTAACCTCTCGGAGTCGAAGTGCAAAGCAGACACAGGGATCAGATCAGCATCGCTCGTCAGCAGGTAGTCGTCGTCCTTAATCCCCTCCACCAGGCACGCATACAGCCTTCCCACCTGCCCTCCAGCTCATGATGCTGTCAAACTGCAGGACATCGATGTTACCTGGGCGATGGCGGCTGTGTTGATGGAGGAGGAGGAGGGAACGACCTCTACGCGGAATTTCATCTTTCTCAGCATGTCCAGCACGACCTCCTGTCGGCTCTCAGGCAGGGGCTGCTCCCACGACTTGCCGATGAGGAGGACGAGGGGCTGGAAGCGCATGAGCTTGTCCCATACGAGGGCTGCGAGGGGGAGGATGAAGGCGTACTCCGAGTTGCTGTCCGCCGACATCACCGCCCAGCGCTTCCTGTAGGGCTTGGGGGGCACGAGCGGGCGCATGGCATCGAGCTTGAGGCGCTCGCGGAGGAAGAGGAAGGAGTCGATACCCTGGTAGACCTGCAGCATTTCAATCCTCCCCAGCTCAAAGAGCTCTGCCACTTGAGCTGCTGCCGAGCTGAGGGAGGAGGGGGAGCGCGAGGAGAGCGCAAAGTCCACGTGCTCCTCTACCCTCTCACCCCCGTCCTCGTGCACGAGGAGACACTCTACCACAACCTCCTTCGTCTCCTCCCGGTCCACCACCCGAGCTTTGCCCCGCCCTCCGAAGGAAATCTCCCCCGAGTAAGAGTTCACGAGCAGATACACCAGACGGAAGGACGCGGCATGCGCGGCCACCATGCCGCCGGCACGAGCATGCACCTCGATGGTATGCCATCCGATGCTCAGGTCAACCACCCGCGTCTTCGTCGCCTCCTCAGCCACCTGCAGCTCGGCTGCCTGCTGCCCGTTGATCATCAGCACAGCTGCTGCTTGCTCCCGCTTATTCCCCTTCCTCCCCTTCACTTGCAACTCCAGCTCGACCACACACTGGGGGCTGTCACACACCACATGCTGCCCCTGCTGCGGGTGTACTATCCTGACCTCCAGCTCTCCATTGCCTGCCCGTCCTCTTCCTGCTTCTGTGCTCCTTCCCTTCCAGAGCTCCTCCAAGCTCTCCGCTTGTTCCTGCAGCGACTGCTCCATGCCAGGCTCCTGCCGAGCAAGTCCCGAGCTTGCACTCGTTGTCTCGTGCTCGAGCTTGTGGATCGTCGCAGGAGCCTTGCGGCGAGGAGGCGGAGGAGGAGGAGGTGGTGGTGGTGGTGGTGTATCAAGAGGAGGTGGTGGCGGCGAAGGAGCAGGAGGCTTTCCCTTGCGTTGAGGGCGAGAGGCCTTCTCCTCTCTTTCTTTCGATCGCTTGCTCTTGTCCTCGCGCTCTACCTCCTGCCTCCTGAACCAGAAGGCGATAAACACCGAGCTCTGCTCAACCGCCAGCCCTTACCACTCTCTCCCTTCATCCGCCTCGCTCCTCCACCTGCTCTCAGCTCCTGCGCTTGCACCTTCCTCGGGTTCCCCTTCCGTGATCGAAGGATCTTCATCCCAGCCGAAGGCTGACGGGCCATGCGCTCCGTAGATCGACTGCAGCAGGCGAACACAGTGAGCGAGGAGGAGAAGGAGGAGGAGAGGGAGGAGGAGAGGGAGGAGGCCAACGAACAGGGCTCAAGATAGCACAGGATAAAAGGATAAAAGCATGCAGCAGGGGTAGAATAGAAGCATGCAGCAGGGGTAGAATAGAAGCATGCAGCAGGGGTAGAATAGAAGCATGCAGCAGGGGTAGAATAGAAGCATGCAGCAGGGGTAGAATAGAAGCATGCAGCAGGGGTAGAATAGAAGCATGCAGCAGGGATAGAATAGAAGCATGCAGCAGGGGTAGAATAGAAGCATGCAGCAGGGGTAGAATAGAAGCATTAAGCAGGGGTAGAATAGAAGCATGCAGCAGGGGTAGAATAGAAGCATGCAGCAGGGGTAGAATAGAAGCATGCAGCAGGGGTAGAATAGAAGCATGCAGAAGGGGTTAAGGGTTAGAGAGAGAGAGAAGGTATGTAGAGGATCTGACCTGTCTGTGCGCAACAACAGCAGCAGCTCTCATGTCTAAATGCAACGTCATCGCAAGTAGCGGGAAGGAAACGACTACCAGTCTCTGTCTCCTCCTTCCTCCTCTCAACCGCCCGCGGCGTGACGTGCACGCATGGCAGTTCACATTCAGAGATCGACATGCCCCCGTTGTGACAAAGTTTGAGATGCCACTGAGAAGACACGTCAATAGGGATGAGAACCATCACAAGAGGAAAGTAAGACATAGATGATCATCGTTGTCTTTCTTAGGATCATCTTTGAGACTTCACCGGGCAAAAACACAATACTTTACAGCACATCACATCACATTGCAAGATTCTGATTGAGAACAACATGCAACTTTCGGCAGGTTCACCTTGGGATAGTCCGGGCATGATGATGGTTTCACATCCCAGTGGAAGTTCCATCCGCTGCCTCCTCTCCTCCCCCCCTCCCCTGCGCGATCTGGGATCGGCTTTTGCTTCATTGCAAGCTTGTCGTGGGCCCATCCCGTTACTGTAGAGCTTCCTGCCCTTTCATGTGCTCCATCTACACCCCTTCTCCCTTCCTCCTCCTCCTTCACCCTACCCTCCTCCTTCCCCCCGAAGCTCGGGGCCTTCTTCTTTCCTCCTCCCTCCTCCTTCACCCTACCCTCCTCCTTCCCCCCGAAGCTCGGGGCCTTCTTCTTTCCTCCTCCCTCCTCCTTCACCCTACCCTCCTTCTCCCCCCCGAAGCTCGGGGCCTTCTTCTTTCCTCCTCCCTCCTCCTTCACCCTACCCTCCTTCTCCCCCCCGAAGCTCGGGGCCTTCTTCTTTCTTCCTCTTCCAGCTCTAGCAGCAGCTACTTACAGCAACGGTCATATCGTGCAGCAGCCAGCCAGACTGACCTTCTTGCTGCTTGTCGCCATTCGCTTCCTCGACCACCTCGGTTTCTACGTCGCTTGACACAGATGTCACTCTCCAGCCACCATCCACCCTCTGCTCCTCATGCTCCTTCTCAAATCTGCTCCTCCGCCTCCTCCGCCTCCACCACCACCTCCTCCTCCTCCTCGCTTACAGGATCATGGAGCGAACCTGGGATCTGATGTTCGCCTGAATGGCGTCAAAGGAAAACGAGAGCAGTACAGGAGGCAGGAAGAAATCGTCAGGGCGTGGCATAGCACTCTGAAAGATGGCGAAGAGAAGGAGACAGAGGAAGAGAGAAAACAGGAAGGATGTCCATACAACCAACTAGGACGGAAGAAGGCGGGAGGGAGGGAGCAAACCTTTTCTTGTTGCCACCACTTGCTGCAGACCTCGTTGAATTTTGAGAAAACCTCACGCCAGTCCAACTCAGCTAGCCAAGAGTCATTGAAAACCCACACCAACACTCAGTCGAGCACTCAGCCAATCTTCATGTCTCATTTACATCTCCAACATGTTCATCGAGAGTTCATTACTGCATTCCCCAGCTCATACTCCTTGACCTCTTCTCTTCCATGTTTCTCATTCATCAAGCTGTATATCTTTTTGTCTCCCTGTCTACTTATCAAACCGCACACTTGTTTCATTACAGATCTACACAGCTTCTCAACCACTATCACCATCATCATATCCCATCAGCTTCTCAACCACTATCACCATCATCATATCCCATCAGACAGTCTCCACTTGCAAGATGGCATGCTATCTTCACTTTGCTACATTCCCTCTCCACTTCCTCTTATCCCTTACCGACGTTGGACGACAACAAATGTCGGACATCATGAATCACTGGGACCTGTACAGCAGACAATCATCGCTAATTTGAGTACTCTGGCCTCCAATTCTCAGTTATGCACCAAGAACAAAATAAATAATTAGTGCTCTTTCATAATAAACCACTTCAATGTCAATGTCAATGTCAATGTCAATGTCAACAAGAACGACACGCAATGTAAACCATAAGAAGATAACAATTTCAATCCATCATCCCAAGAGCATCTCCATCAACACAATCAGCATCGTCGTCGGTATACTCTTATAGTCATGATTCGTTTCAATTTTCTCGTTCTCTTACATCCGCCTCTCGTTCCACGTCCCCTCTCCTCTTGCATTTCTCACCTTGCTCACATCTCCCAGCTCAAACTTTGCCACATACGGATCATCCAGCACAGGAACAGCATTCGCATCGAGAGCCTGCAGTTAACGACAAAGCGAGTGAGCGAGCAGGACGATAGACAGCGGAGGGAGCAGAGAAGCAGAACGGTGAGAGAGGTTACCTCAAACATCTTCTCAAACCAGAGGAGACTGGATGGTGCTAGGGAGGTTGAGATGAAGACCAGAATGCTTCTTTTCATGATGATTGCTTGCTCTGACAAGCTCATCCCTCGCCCACTTCCTCCTTCTCCCTCTCCCTCTTCTCCGTCTTCAGCCTCGAATGTGTCCATGACAAACCCCTCTGGCGATATCTGCATGACGTCTTCTATGATCGCCTGAGATGAAGGAGGATAGAGGAGGAGGAGGGGGAGGAGCACGTGGAGGGGGAGGAGGAGGAGTCAGTGTCACCTCTACAGCATATCATCTCACCTGACGCTCAGGATGATCGTTAACTTCTCCCACGAAGCTCCAAGTGAACTCCTGCAGCCTGACATCACATCCCCCCTCCAGCAGAACCGTGTCTTGCCTTCTCTTCCTCCCCCTCCTCCCTCTGAGCACTCGCTATGACTTGACGTCCATGGAAGCCTGACGGGACGCAAAGAATGCGAGACGCAGCTGAGTGACAGGGCCGAACTTCTTCCCCAGGTGCGCCGACGAGTTTGTAGTCGAAACAACCGTGAGATCGTAATACGAAATCCATTCCTGAGAAAACAAGTAAAGCAGAGATAAACTCAGAAGTAGGTAGTCTGTCTGAGATAACAAGAAGTATCAAACTCCATCCCCCTTCTCCACCTTCATCACTTTCATCGTCTCTATCATCATCGTCCTAATCTACACCTCCGGAATTCCCACAACCACACATCCGCATCTATCTAGCATATCCCTATCGCCTCCTCCCCCTGCTCCTCCTCCTTGAATGCGTCCTCACGTGTGTAGAACTGAGCAGCAGAAGAACAGTAATAATCCTCAAGATGAAAAGCACCGAGCCGCCCATCCCATCTCATATCGTCCAGATCGGCCAACAGCCTCTCTGTCTTTGACAACTTTCAGCCCAACGATTCACAACTCTCAGCACGTCTTACTTCATGAGAGATGGTTGGGTGGGTCCCGTTAACAGCAAGCAGAATCGTCTACAAGACAACAAGTCAACCGCCGTCGGCCCTGCCACTACAACAGCATCGCTCGATCAAGCTTCTCACGTTGGTACCCGACGGCAAAGAGGTCAACGAGCCAACGGAAACCTCAACTTCTTCGTGCGAAAATGCTGATTGCAACAGGTTGGAAACCTTGAAGCAGATTGGCAACTCCTACGTCAAGGACACGAGCACAGGAGACAAGAGACCTACCTTCTCCTCCAGATCCTCCCAGCGACCGTAGTCTACACCAACAGGAACCAAGAACACTGAAGTCTTGGTAGCAGGAAGAGCAGTCTTCTTCCTCCTCCTCCTGCACTCTTGAACAGCTGTCACGTTCTCGCTCTGCAACCTAAAGTGAACAGCGACTTCCTGCCGGGCCACCACGTTGACGCCGTCATGCAGGTCGAGACGCAACGTCTGCCAGAGCAGGAGGAGGGAAAGAAGAAGGATGAGCCACTGGATCGCACGAGATCGATCGCATCTCACCAGCTCTGATCCATACGGAAACTCCGGGATCTTGTAGCTCAACACGCCGGAGAATGCTTGAGTGACTATCTGGTCATCAGCAGCCAAGGAAGCCATTAGACCCTTGCTCGTCACCGTCAGCTCGCATATACACTCGTAGAGATGTCACCTGCTTCAGCACGTCCGAGCCTTCATAGCTTGCGACCAACTCCAGCTCACTCGCATGGCACAGGACCTGTCCTTCTCGAGGATGCAAAACAACCAGCCTAGCATTGCCTTGCTTCGAGCCAGCGCTTCGAGCACGCATGCACGGCAAGTGAGTCCACAGCAAGAGCAAGAGCACACATGCTCTGCATGCGATTCTTGCAGCCATTCGAGTTTCTTCTTGTCGCTCGCGCAGAGATGCAGCGAACTTCAAGGCACGTCAAGGGAGACAAGGAGGAACTCAACCCAGAGCATGATGCTCCCTATCGACATGCTGTATGCAGCATCTGCAGGCATAAAAAGAATTCAAAACATTGCCACTTTACTGTCCCATCTTGACACATCAACCCTTGCTGAAACGGCATAGTCTGACCAATCCCATGCCCATATCGAGATATTATCCTATTGATGATCACAACCTGCATCATTCTCCATCGCATGATCTAAGTCTTCAAGTGCTTGCTTCCTCCTCTGCTCTCCCCTCCCCTCCCATCCCCTCCCCTCTCCTCTGCTCTCCTCTGCTCTCATCTCCATTCCTCTCCCCTCCACCCCTCTCGCTTCCCCTCCCATCCCACACTCTCCTCTCCCCTCCCCTCCACTCACTTCTTCTCCTCTCCTCTCCTCTCCTCTCCTGTCCGCTATCTGTGAACAGATCTACATCTCGTTGCCTGCGGAGATGAGACACTGCTGGCATTTCCCCCCGACAAAAATAAATTAGCTCATCAACTATCCGTGAGTACTGCCAGTGTGGCCGGACCGCCGGGCGGCGGGCGGCTGGGCCGCCCGGCCCGGCCCGGCGGGGGGGGCGGCCCGGGGCGCGGCCGCGCGACTGCGGCGGCAGTCACCCGCTGGCCGTGACGGCCGGCCGGGGGGGGCCACTGACCCCCACAAAAAACTGTCACGACGGTCACCTCCCCAGCGGGGGGACGGACCGTGCCAGTGTGACGGACCGTGCCTGTCGGACTGGGAACTCCCAGTCGGACTGGGAACTTCCGGCGCCGGGAACTTCGGAACTCGGAACATTCGAGTCTGACGGCGGCCGCTGGGCGGCCCGGCCCGGCCCGGCCCGGCCCCCGGGGCCCGGGGGGCGGCCCGCCGGGCCGGCCGCGGAGCCTCTCAGCGGCCGCCGCAGGCTGCCCGGCCGGCGTCCGGCCCGGCCGCTCACTCAGCCGCCACTCAGCCGATGATCGTGACACCGTCCGGGTTCAGTCAACTTGCCGCAGTGCCACTGACGGTTCAGCCGTGACCCACTGTGACAGTCCGTCACTGCTGGCACTGTCACGCAGGCTACCGTACTACTAGGCTAGGCTACTCAGCGCGACCGCCGGACTCCCGGACGGATCGCGGCCAGTCGCCTGGTAGACGGTCGCCGGGTACCGTCACGCGTCACGGCGTACTAAGTCCGGTCCGATCGGGCCGCCGTGATCGGCCAGGCTCCTCGGACTCCGAGGCTCGCGGCCCACGGTCGGACTGCCGATCCGGCGGCCCCGGCCCCCGGCCGGGCCCCCGGCCGCCGCCCGGCACTGGCCTGAGGATCGATGCCCCTGGTCGACGCCGGTCCTCCGGTACTAGATTCATCATACTCGGACGATGAGACACCGTGTTATCCGGGAGGCTTCCTCTACTCAAGTTTTTACTTAACTTAAAAACTTTGTCCCTATGCCAGGTTTAATTGTTCCCTAGACTAGCAAGTAGGAGCCCCCTAGCTCGCTGTGTCGAGTGGTGATGCGCAACACGCCGCTGCGTGTTCTTATCATGCATCATGCGCTTGACATCCTAAGGAGCCTGCTGAGCTTCGGGCTGCTGCTGAGCACTATACTCGGATGGAAGGCTCTTTGGGATCTTCAAATCACCAACGGTCTGAGCTGGTACATATCGGTGGGGATAGGAAACTGCATTTACATTATCCGACACATGGTTGACGATGTCATGGACACCCATCACGTGCACAATGAAGAATGGTTGGAACTCTTTTCGAAATTGCCAGATCTATCGCCTACAACCATCCTTGAATATGGCAAGATCTACTTGAGCTCCGGACTCCTCTTTGTAAGCAGATTGTTCATCTGGCGGGGGATATGGAAGAGGTTAGATGCTACGCAGATCACATGGCCGGAGTCCCTGATGGTTGGTGCCATTTCTTGCGTGTTTCTCAGCATCATGCAGCTTCAAGTAGACAGAAAGAGGGTCGACATTCTACAGGTTTCCCTGGATGTTCCAGGCGAGCGGCATGCTCAGCAGACATGGCACGGCTGACGTCACACGACGGATGATGGCAACATGGCCTCTTGTGGGAGTCTGTGAACTGAGGTATTAATTGCATGCTTGCTCGCTCAGGCTCTCTCTATTCCGACTACTCCTTGATAACCTTGTGCTTGGGACCATTGGATTCAGTAGTGTAGAAGCTCACATAACTGTCCATGATCAGACTACCCCTATTCTCTGTGTAAATATTGCAACCAAGTGGCGATCGATCATCATGATAATTTGCATGCATCCCCTAAGTACACCTTGTTCGATCCTTGCGAAAGAGTACGACACGTCGGTCGGCGTTGTTGCTTGAGTTCATGGGCCACTGAGATGCTCAACCATTACCAAGTCACCTGCACAATGTTCGCCTCCCGAGTCCTTCTCACTCGGTTCCATGATACCCCGGGCTTTGCAGGGGGATCAATCAATTTAGTTTACTCAAAGTTTAGTAGCCGCATGCCAAGTTTGCACATTATCGCTCACTACATGCGCGTTCAACTCGGAGGGCCTGGCACAGCTGGCCGACGGTTGCCACGGCAAATCACTGCCAGAGTAAGGATCGCATTCCGCCGCCCCACCGCCCCGCCGGATGTTGTGGCTTGGACGGCCTGACGGTCCGAGGCTGGCAATCATCACTGGCCGGTACGGTCGGGGACAGTGTGTCGCGCGGGCCAAGCATGCTGGGCTCAGAGGTCGTCGGGGTCATCGTCGATGGAGATAGAGATGGCTTCCTTGGCTCTGACCGTGATGTCCCGCATGGCGCTCAGCATCTCCCTCGCCTGCTGCGCATCCTTCTCGTAGTCCTCCTTCCTCGTCTGATGCGCCTCCAGGCGTCGCGTCAGCGTCGTCGTGAGTGTGTGCAGAGTCGACTCAAAGCCTTCAGTGCTCTCTTTGCCTTCCGCCGACGCTGGAGATTGTAGTTGCTCCCGCTGCCTCTCTGCGAGCTGCAGCCGCGGTTTCACCATGCCTTGCATCTTATGCACCTCACCCTCCTTCCACTTGAGAGTATTCTTGTTGGTCTCCTCCCACGATAGCACCACCTGCTTCTTGATTTCCTTCTCGTACCCCCACGCCCCGCTGAAGACCTTCCTGCCCAGCCAAGCGAGGGCTCCCTGAGACTCATTCAGCACGGGTTTGACCGTTCGCTCGCACTTGATCAGATGCCTCAGCATGCCGGTGAGAGGGAGTAGCAGGGGCTCATCGAACGTGTCCTTAGACAAGCCCAGGCCCCCCCCTCCCTCTCCTACCTTGGCGTACGCGTCCAGAGAAATCTTCATGTCTTTCGCGAGAAACTGCATCATGGTCCTGTGAGACTCCAGCCTCTCGTTGAGACCCTCAGCAAACGTCTTGTTGGCCTGCTGCACCTCGTCGTACAGAAGCGTAGCCTTACCATTGAGGGCAACGATGACTTCCTTGACCTTGACCTCCTTGCTCGCCTCGTCATCAAACACCAGGTCTTGCTCATGGAAGGTCTCTTGCAGGATTTCATCCACCGCTGCCTTGAACGTGTCACACGATCGCTCGGTGCAAGCTTGACACTCATGAATCATCTTGGAGATATCGTCGCTGAGAGACTTGTTGGCACCTGTCAGCCGTTTGATCGTCTCTTGTATGTCCGAGAGGATTTTCTCCGTCTCCTCCTTGTTCTGGGTCACGTCGTTGGCTCGCAGAGCAATGAAGACCTCAAGGTCCTTGTTCGTTTGTTCCAGCTTGAAATTCGCTGCATGCAAGGCGTTGTCACCGTTCGGGGAGCAGCACTGAAGGAGGTTCTGCTTGAAGGCAGGCCAGTGGGATGAGTTGACGATCTCGTTTGCACGCTCCTCGAGGTTCTTGTCCGTCAGTTGTTCCTGACTGGGCAGGATACCAAACGCGAACTTGGAGAATGTGCGGAACCACTCCTGGTCCCTGAAGTGCGGGGAGCGAAGTCTTACCGCGTCAAGAGTCCGCATGGCGAGACAAGCGAGACGAGCAGAGCCAAGCACAATCTTGTCTCGGTCCTCGATCATCATCGAAGCAGCCACTCGCTCTTTCACTTCCTCCTCGTCCATCCCACGGTCATCCTTCTCGTCGTACTTGTTGACAAACACAAGAAGTCGGTTCTTCATGATGTGCGGGTCAAACTCGTTCGTCTGCAGGATGTCCTCGTACATCTCCTGAGCGGCGGCACTTCCGATCTGCGTGTAGTCTACCACCAGGATCACTGACGTCGACATGTTCAGCTGCTGCTTGATCATCTCCCTGAACTCGCTCCTGTTGCTCTCGTTAGGGCCAGGAAGGTCTAGCAGCGTCAGCCGATGGCTTTTGCTTGCTACTGGCCAGTTGTCGAACGTGGTCTCAATGACAGGGAGGTTGTCGAGTCGGACGAGGAAATGCCAAGGGAGATTGAGCTTGGCAGCCAGGCACTCCCGCACAAACCAGTTCACACATGACATGTATCTGTACACCTCTGGCAACGAAGAGCACGCCGCAAGGTCGATGGCAGTAGAGGCACGCTTCCAGCACTCTCGCAGGAACTCCAGGTTCTGATCCATTTCCGCGCTCCTGGGCTCTCTCTCTATCGACACGAACTTTTCCAGCAGATCCAACCACAGGTCAGAGTTCTGAACTTTGATAACCGTCTCTCTCCGATCGGATTGTCGTATGAGCACAGGGAAAGCTGTCTCCGCACAGTTGCGGTGCGGCAGTAGCTCTTTGCCGACAATCATGTTGATCGTTGAAGACTTGCCAGCCTTCATCGTTCCTGTAACTGTGAATAGATCTCCGCCGATGCTCAGTTTTAGCTTCTCATTCTCAAGCCTTTCATCGCACTTCTTCTTCTGACCTGCGTCGATAAAACCTTGATCTATCATTGTCTCGATCAGTCTCAGGTAGTCATTCAGTGATGACAACAAAGTTCTTGTATTGTCATCCAGGTTTTCCTCGAGTAGAAATGGCTCGCCGACATTGGTAGCTCCCTCTGTCCTGGGGATTTTTGTGCTGGGTCCGGTCTCTTCGGACTCAGAGCTCCTTTTGTTTGAAGATGACTCCTGAGAGCCCTTGTCCTCCATCGCTCTCAAGTCTGCCAATCAAATCAGAAAAGATATGCAGGATCAGTATTCACATGCCAACGAGGACTATCCGACCACCTCACAGGGAGCTATCCGTAATCTATGTTGTGATTCTGATCTCATTGATTGAGAATTTTCTTGATATGTGTCTGAATCACTAGTGAAACTTGTGTATGTCATTCGTGCATGTTCGCTCGTGCATGCTCAAGTCCCTTCATGTCGCTCCGCCTATCGTTCGCCGATCGTATCCCTCGTTGAGATGGGTTTATCCTCCGTGGGAAAGAAGTAGGTAGGGTAGTCACAACACCCCCTAGGGATAGTTCATTCAGCTAAGAAAACATGATGCAGAGGGTGGGTGATAGGAAGAGGGGGGTGGTAGTGAGAGTTCGGGGGTTTCTGCTTTTCCTAGCTGGGCCCGGCCGGTTTCCGGTGAGAGTGACTGAAGGCGTACGGTCGGCGATCTGAACGCCTCGAGCTAATATAGTAAATTTTGGTAATAACTTAATCAGGTAACTACGTTACATCTGCGACTCTCCCGAGAATAATGCCGCGTCAGCCGCAACATGGCTGTGGGGCAGAGGGAGGAGGAGGAGAGGGAGAAGAGGATCGGACGATGGAGATCGCAAAGACAATAGCAGAGTGCTGAAGGGAGGGAAAACGAAATAGGCGGAGAGCTGTTTGTCACAAGAGGAGATCAGTGCAGGACCGTAGTAGCAACTATCCTGACCAGGTGCGAACGGAGCAGGAACGGGTTCGGGGAGAGACACCCGGTGCTTTGACCGTGGCGTGCCAAGAGGAAGCTGCTTCGGAGACAGAGCAGGGCAACAAGAGACCCCGGATGGGACTGAGGCGAGGCTGAGTGACCCAAAAGTGACCAAGTTCGTCAGTGTTTGCTCTGCCTGAATTCGGAGGACGGGCGATCGAGCGTTTGAGAAAGAGTCAAGCAGTTTCCATCTGGGGTGAGGGGCTTGCATCTGCTCGAAGACGAAACCTGTCAAATTCTCTAGCATCGAGCGAAAATTCCGAACACCCAGGAATACCTGGACATCATGAAGGCGATGAGGGGGGTCCAGCTTGCAGCTAAGGGGGTAGGAGACGCGTTCACGGGAGGGCGCGACCTCAACTCGCTGCTGCATGCTCTATACTCGACGACAGTATCAGTCGAAGCTTACTTCAACCAGCCGGCTTTCCAAAAGGTTCTCCCGCAAGAGCTCTGTACTTGGGCCTCGAGCCTTTGCGGAGAAGCAAAAGAGGCTCACGAGCGACTGCGCAAGAAGATCGAGCAGATGGAGAAGGATGGAGTGCGAGGGGCAGCTGAAAGCTCCTTCCATGCTCTCTCCTCTGCTGCAGGAGCCATCACCGGCATCGCCATGCTTGACGTCGGGCGACACATTGCAGACGAGCTCGTATCGATGACAGCTGCCCTCAACGACATCTTGGCACGAGCGACGCGGCTCGTGACCCTTCACAACTCCATCCTGCTGGGTCAGATCATGGAGAAGTTCGGCGATCAGCTCGCGGACCTCCCGGTCGTGCAGCTGGACTCGCGTCTGACCAAGTTTGAGACCGACAATGTGCGTCCTCGCCTGTGGGTCAAGCAGGTGGAGGATGGCAGCGTTGTGGCTGGGGAGAAGCTGATCGTGTCGTGGGAAACGGTCGGGAACGTGCCGGTAGTGAACGTGCGCTTGAAGAACTGCATGGGAGTAGAGACATCGAGGGGAAAGACTGTCCTACGCATCACGAGCGAGCAGGGGGAGCTCAATTCCAGCCCGATGGAAACGACCATCCCGCTGGACTTCATGCCGGGTAAGTATACGCTCGCAGTGTCAGACCCTGCAAACAACATCCGAGGAATGACCTTCGTCTCCGTCCTCCGCCCCGTCTCCGTTGCCGAGATCTCCGAGCCCTCCAGCGGCATCGGAAGGACTTTGAGCTGGAGGATTCCGACTTGGAATAGGGGAAGCGTTCACACGATACGATGGAAGATGCACAGGTAGTGATGAAGTTGTTGCAGAAGCTGAAGGCAATGCCGATGATGGTGTTGTGAATGGTGTGAGTGCTGTGGAGAATGATGCTGATGTGAAGGATGAGGACGATAACAACTGTGAGCTGAGTGATGGCAGCTGATTTCTTCCTTCAGGGGAAAAGCAAGCCTTCTTGTAGTTTCGATTGCTATTGCGCAGTCGTCCGATGGGCCTTGGAGGGTCTTACGCGGAGCTTCAGAGGTGATGCAGGAGCAGGAGACGCAGGGATACTGACGTGGGCGAGAGCAGATGAAGTTCAAGGTTCCTGACAACGACAAGCCGTCCGACAGGACTGATCAAGAGCTGCGAAGCCCCGCAGTGGTAAGAGACAGAGGAGACCTCAAGAGTGTTGCTGATTGAAGCAGCAGCAGGTGGCGGACATGTCGCTGGGCGGGGATGTGAGTGAAGTTCTATTTTGTGCGTTGTGATGACATGAAGGAAGTTTGCAAAGGAGTCGGCAGCGAATAGAAACTCAGTACATCACTCAGACAGCGAAGACGTGAGTTCAATCGTTATGGTGGTGGTGGTGGTGGTGGTGGTGATGGTGATGGTGATGGTAATACTGATGGTGATACTGCTGGTGATGATGATGGTGATAACGACTGTGACAACGATGATGGCGGCACTGAGTTCAAAGTTCTCTTCTGTCTTGCAACAAAGCAACATTGAAGTCAGCCAACGACACGAGAGTGCAACATGTTGTCAGCAGAAATGATAATAATGATTTCAATGACATTGATGATGTCGACAATCCTGATGACTCGCCTGAGTTGTTGTGTATCCCAGGACAAGGACGCCAGTGTAGTCTGGGGCCCTCAGACCTCGTCAGGTGAAGAGACCGAATGGTTTCTTGAGGAGCGAGCATCATCCAAATCATCTCACGGAAAGCAGCTGGTTGGCAAATGTTCTTCTTTTTCCTCGCTATTTCTCTCTCCAATCTTTCTTCCTCCCTTGTTCTTCTCTGCTCGGTGCCGTTTCTTGCTCTGCTGCTCTGCTGCCTCTGCCTCCCCCTTCTCTGCCTCCTTGTCTCTCCGTTCCTTTTTGAGCCTTACAACTTGCTCCTCAGGTGTCAAGCTTCGGCAACACGTTCTCGGGCTTTCTGTCTCCTTGGCACTCGGATTCTCATGCTCATCCTCCTCCCAAGCAGCACAGCAAACCAGTCGCTGAGCCAACCGACGATTTCCTCCTCTCCGACTCCCATTGCCTGGACTGCAGGTCTCTTCTCTCCTCCTCCTTTTCACCGTCACTCCTCGTCCTCACCTCATGCTCGACCATCTATTTGCTGCTCGTCCTCCTTCCTGCTCTCCCGGCGTTTTGTCTTCCTCTTCCTCCCTCTCCTCACCCTCGTCGTCTCTCAGCTTCGACTGGTTCGTCCCCATCGAGCTGGAGCCCGGCAAGTACTTCTTCCGCATCATCCCGGTGACCCCGAGGACCTGCTAGGGAGCGCGTGACGTCAGCGGCAGGTTGGAGCCTCGGCGACTCATCGGTGGGGGGAGAGAGAGCAGCACGTGCGGTGCAAGGACAGCGGATTCGTTCACATCTCTTGAGTTGTATGCTGCCTGCATTTTGATCCTGCAGTTGCGATTTTGATAAACAGCTCGAAAGATAACAGCGCGAAAGATAACAGCTCGAAAGATAACAAACAGCGCGAAAGATAACAGCTCGAATGATATCAGCTCAATCATTCACAAAGCGATAACCGCTCCTCTGCTGCTCCTTAGCTGCTCCTTTGCTGCTCCTTAGCTGCTCCTTTGCTGCTCCCTTGCTGCTCCAGAAGTCCCTGAGGCGGGCAGTGCGAACGGGTTTAGTTTCACTTGAACACCGGTAGTTACTAGGAGGGCGGGGAGGGCGGGGAGGGTGGGGTACTAGAACAAGGCTTGTAGGGTGAGAGTCGGAGTTCGGAAGATGGAGAGGAGGGAGGAGAGAAGCAGGAGCGAGGTAAGGAGCGGCGACAATGCGGGGATGAAGTGACCACATGCGTCGCGTCTGAACATGAAGTGACCACATGTGTCGCGTCTGAACATGAAGCCTCGATACACTTGAAGCGTTTGACTGATTCGTTGATCGCTCCAAGAGTGATGTGGTCGTAAAGTTCACCTTCATGTGTATTTGGTGTACACCTTCGTCTTGGCGAAAGAAATTTCATAGATGAATGCACATGAACATGTTATGCAGGTTCTAACGGACCATCACCAGAGTGACGTGATGAAGGTGGTGGCACAAGTTGTCAGTGGAAGGCTCTGGTTTCTTGACGAGTCAGGAGTTTGGTTCAACGACACCTTCATCATCAGCAAGGGAGTGCTACGCGTGGTGAATGAGCATGATCATCTTCCGGTCATGGTGCAGGAGGCGCTAAGGTTGGACATGAAGCACGTCGGAGTGAAGGTCAAGCCAGCAGGCGGCATTGCCATGGAACAAGTCAAGATGTGCCTGCACGGCAGCTTCTCGGGGTTTTTCTATGGGCAGGGCATGAGAGATGGAGTGCGTGGGATCAACATCATCAAACATGACGACACTGTGCATCAGTTTGCCGTGGACACGCAGGAGGAGCAGCAGGAGTGGGTGACGAGCATCAGGAGGCTGACGGAAGGCGGATATTCCTCCTGCTCCTCTCCCCTATCCGACGTCGATCCCATCACGATCAGCAAGAGCTGCGGCATGTGTCACGTCCCCTCCACTCGCCTGCACGAGCTCACCGTGGAGAATGCGAGCCTGCGATGTGCTCTCATGGCAGCTCTCGACCGACTGAAGCTGTTCTCCTTCCCAGAGCCAGCAGAGGAGGCGGGGCGGGACGAGGAAGAAGAACAGCTGCTGAAGGAGAGACGGGTCGTCGATGTAGTGAGCGAGGAAGAGCATGAGCGACACGTCAGAGCGTTGAAGTCGCAAGTCAGACAGCTCCTTCCTGTGGCCCCTCCTTCTCCTCACCCATGCCGCACAGATTCACACGCAGGAGGAGGAAATTTCATGCTTGTCGTCAGAGCTCGCGCGACACCGTGAGGCGTACAAGGAGCTGGAGCTTGCTCTCATGGAGACCTCTGAGCGAGTGAGAAGCTTGTCCCTTGAAGGTTGCTGAGCTCGCCTGACGCCCACCAGGTGATGGTGATGGAGGAGATGGTCAGCCGCGCGTCGGTGAGGTCGCGAGTAGCAGCTGCGACGAGATGACTGGAGGTGGCAGGAGGAGAGCAGGAGGAGCCTCGACGAGCAGAGCAGCTGCATTGAAGCCTTGCATGCTGCCGGGGAAGAGATCGAGGCGGGGTTGGAGTATCTGAGACACGAGCGCCAGCAACTGGGACGGCATCAGGTCTTGGTGGGCAGCATGGAGGGCATGGAAAACCTCGCATGCGGCATTGAGCTCACGCTCTACTCGCTGTCAGCTTGTGTCTCTCAGCTCGAAGCTGAGCTCTGCTTGCACGTGGAGGGGGAGATGCATGGGGCAGCGCAAGATGCAGCCAGGCAGCCGATGCCGCGGGGTCAGCAGTCGGAGACGGGAGGGACAGGGCAACACATGAGGGAGGATGGGAATGGAAAAGAGGTGCCAGGAAGTCAGAGGAGACCTGAAGGAGTTGATGAGGATCCTCGGGCTATCAATCAGAGCGTCTTGATTCTGAGCAACGAAGTTTCTCAATCTCAAGCTGACTTCCATCAGGTCTTTCTCAAGCAACGACTCTCACTCAAAAGCTTGACAAGTCGACTCGCTTCTCACTTCCTCTTGCCCTCTTCTACTCCCATCGCCCCCCCTGCAGATGCTCCCTGGCCTGCATCCTCTTCCCCTCCCCTTGCTGACGTCGAGGCCTCAGAGCAAGTACCTGCTTCTCGTGTCCTGCTTGTCTCTTTACCCTCCTTCATCTCTTAACATGCTTCTCGTGTCCTGCTTGTCTCTTCACCCTCCTTCATCTCTTAACATGCTTCCCTTGTCCTGCTTGTCTCTTCACCCTCCTTCATCTCTTAACATGTCTCCCTTGTCTTTGGAACCTTGACTCGCTCCTGCCCTCCCGCCCCGTGAGCTCAAGCTGCTCTGCTCCCCATCCTCCACGTTCCCGATCCCTCCTCAGATCCCTCCTGGTCCATGGCTGAGTTGCTCTGCTACATGCAATCGAAATCCAGAGGCAATGAAGAAAAATAAAACCAGAGAAGTGGAGTGGTTGGAGAACAGGTCAATGAGCGAGAAGTTCAAAGTCTCAGTATGAGCGTCATTTTACATCATTCTTACAAGCAAACAATATCTCGTCTTATCTTACATGTCTTTCTGCTTCTCTTCTTACTGTACATTTAGCTCACTCCCGTCAGGCTTGCGGGCTCACGCCGAACACACTCAGCCCTGCCTCCTCCCCCATGTGCTCTGCATCCTCCTCCGCGAAAAATTGCTCGCACCAGAGCTCCCCGTCCCTCTCAAGCTCCGACTCCTGTGTGCTCGATCCCTTGGCACTGCCTTCCCCTTGCTCGATCCCTCCTGCTCTCGCCCTCTTTGTCGGACGGCCTGTTGCTTCCGGACCTTGTGGGGCGATAGCGCCTTGCAAACCACGAGCAGCTAGGAGACAAATCAGACTACCCGCAGGTCTCTTCCTCACCCTCACCTTTCCGTGGGTTCGCCAGAGACTCCGCACCCTCTGAGTTGGCAGCTATTTGATTCTCCTCTCCTTGCATGGCACCTGCTGGCATGGTGAGGACGCGAGGAATGATGGTGAGGAGGGAGTGACAAGGCAAGAGACAAAGAAGCACTGAGTTTGATCGTAACATCGGGAAGGAGGTTGTGGGTTGTGTCAGAGCAGGAAACTGAAGTCATCTGGATTGGAGGCAGAGAGAGGACAAGGCAGTATTTCCGAGGACGAGATTGAAGTTAAGAGCAACGAGAGGAGAGGGTTGGAGGACAAGATAGCGAGAACAAGCAGCCAAGGGTTCAAGGCAGGGAGGACGGACCCATCATCGGAGGCTGCATCATGACGCCCATTGAGCCTGGGGCTTCAAGTCATTCGCTAATATCTCGTCTGCTCCTTTGGCTTGCTTACCCGTCACTGGCGCTGCTGCCCACTGCTCTTCACGAGGAAGCATCCCTTCTATCTCCAGCTGCATCTTGGCCATCTTGTCCAGCAGTCATTTCACCTCCAGTCATGTCCTTCTTTCTCACCTGCATGGCCTGGTGCATCAGCGATGCCGCGCTCGCGCTCTCTCCAGGCGCATTCGCTCGTGGCACTCGCTGCATCCTCCAGTTGCCTCCCCTCGGCACAGAGTCCGGCATGAAGTCTGCCATCCCGACCCCCCGGAAGTTGGAAGGAAGCGGCCCTTGTCCTCCGCTCCACTGAGGTTCCATGCTAGAATGCGCAGAGTTCTGCATTCCATTCATGGGCATCACCTGCTCTAAATGCATCAGCTGACAACTTCCCCGAGCCTGACGCCTCACCATCTCGTTCCTGGGCATCGGCGGCCCCTGCCATCTTGGCATCGGCTGCATCCGCATTGGCATACTTGCAGGCATGACATGGGGAGCAAGAGTCGTTGGCTCCACGTAAGTTAACCCAGCATTCCCGCGAGGACCCCAGCTCGCGCTCCTGCCCTTATTGGCGGCATGACTCCTGCCGACCTCATTGGGGAGTGACTGGAGCGCATAGGAAGCGGAAACGTCTGCTTGTTCTGAGAGCAACATCAGCAACAACATGCACGTGTATCATAGCCCACCGGCTGGCGCACTGGCTTGTCTAGATGCTGACCACTGCATGAAATCCCGTCAACGGCAGTCAAATCAAGTTGCATAACCGTCAGCGTACCTGGTCAGGCTTGTGAGCCACTTCCAGCCCTTGACCTGCCCTGGTGATCTTCTTCCCATTGTCCGAGCCGCTACGAGCAAGACCTGCCTGGCGTCACTCGCAGCTCAAGGAGGCATCGCTCGTTACCCGTTGGAGGCTGAGGCTCTTCATCCCTCATGCTCCGCTGGGTCGGTTGTGGTTCTTGCAGGAAGAGATCTTGCGCGGGCCCGGAAGTGTTGCGCTGGTCCACTTCGTCTACTTTGGCAGATTTGGATCCTTTGGACACGCCCACTGGTAGTCGGGAAGCAGCCATATGAATAGTTCTCCTCCAATCCTCTATCTCTTTCTTCCACTGCTCCTCCTTCTGCTGCGTCATCTGCTGCAGATCATTTTCCAGCCTGTCCATCTCCTCCTATTGCAAGTTTCACGAGACATTAATCAAGTGCTGCATCAACAACCTGATTCTGCATGAGAAACTTTTTCGTTTCAAGCTGCGATCGGCAAGATGTGAGCCTTTGCCGATGCACTTCTGCAAGTTTCTTTGTGGAAGCCAACTTCATGCTCATGAATTCCTCTCGCTCTTTTTCTGCAAGAAAAATCACCTACTGAGAAGTTACTTCATGGTACTAACGTATTTCTTTGAGCTTGAGGTCTTCCAGGTGTTCCACGGCCTGCCTTGTTCTTGTCTGATTGTTAGGGGCAGCGACCTATTATTGAATGAGCATGAAAGGCAGGTGCAAGTACTCTCCACAAAATACCCTTGGCGAAGTCGATGACTGCTTCACATCAACAATCCCTCGGACATCTGTACTTTTCTTGCTCCCAAGGTTGCCCTGAGAGAAATCTGGCCCTGCTGGAAGTAGATTTGCGGCAGGTTGTCCGGTGTTAGCTAGCTGAGAAGTGCTCTTTTTAGCAATGTCGATCTACAAGGAAGACGAATCAACAGGGGTCAAACTTGGTAAAACCAGGCGAACACACCTCTTTTGTCTCTGCACTGTTAGCGAGATGGTTGAGGGGTCCATTAGGCTGTCTTTATTCGGAGCACGGGAAAAAGAAAAAATTAAGTTTTCTTTTCCCCGGGTTTCAAAAAATCCGAGGTTGTCGAAGTCGCACTTTATTCGAGCATTTCAAATTTTCGAAAATTAAAAGGTTTCCCGCGCACCAGGGAAGACGCTCCATGCAGGCACCAGCGAGACCAGGCAGCATGAAGCCCTTACAAGCCAAGCCTTATGTGAGGCTTATTGCATGTCTTACGTTCCTTGATGTGTCAGACGGAGGACTACGGAAAATTGCAGAGTTGCATGTCTTACTTGAAGAAGCATATCCTAAGCATGTTCGTTATTTCCTGCAGAAGCATGGTAGTGAAATACCAGGTTTGACAGAGGACTTGTTGTTGTACAAGTCAAGAAATCAGCCTTGGCCAGGATCCAGCATCATGGAGTTTTACCAATCTACTAAAGATTTGATAAACAACCGTTACAATCCCGAATTCCTGGCTAATTGCAATCCTGACGGCTCTTTGCCGTCTGGACGAAGTCTGGAAGAACTTCGCATGGCAACAAAGGAGCAGTTGTGGAATAAGCACCAACTCGAACTTGTCGCCAAGAATATGCAGTCATCGCCTTCCGAACCTCCGCCGCAGACTCCCGATCCCCAAGAAGCGCAGGAGAGTCTCGCCGAATCACCTGAATTGTTGGCAGAACAGAAAAAGAACGGAAGTGGGCGTAGAAAGCAGACATCAGTCATACCTTTCGATGTCACCAACCCTATTCACAGAGATTGGACCCCATTAGGTTGGATCGCATGGCTGCACCTTGGATTGGGTTCTCCAGAACCTCATGATAAGTTTTCACTGAAACCTAGCGGAGGCGATGTACCTCCTGCACAGAATCAGATGACACCTGACTTCCATCAGCGTATGTCGAGAGGCAGATCTGAACAACGTCGGAAATTGCGAGAGAATAATCGTCCAGCACAAGAGGACTTGGGACGTGGAGTCACAGACCCACGTGCCTCAGATAGTCTTTCCAATGTTTTCATGGCTGCAGTGGATAGACTCATGTGTCATTATCGACAAAGTCATGAACGCACACAGATGGTCAAAGAACGTAACCAGATGATCCACGAACGTACACAGAAGATCAACAATCTGCAGATGCTCATGCAAATCACAGCTCCAGGTAGTTCCGACCACGCGCAGGCTAAGGCAGAACTCGTGCAACTTTTGAAGGGTACAGCTGACAATGACAACATCCCAAGTGTGGCTGAATGGGAATGTGCGTCTGGTACACCTGGCTCGTCATCGATACCACCTGCGTCTGTGACGAATTCCAGGAACATGGGCATTGCATCTCCTGTCTCATCTGTGGTTGCCACCCCTGTATCTCTGTCGGACGAACGTATCTTTACGAATGATGTGATTGGAACGACAGAGAATTGTTCTCCTCAATCACGTGTTCGTGCAAGGCCAATGGATTTGGACAGATTGTTCAAAAAAAACAGAACGAACAATGTGTAGAAGGTCACAACAGGAATTCCTGACGCAGATGGAAACATCCATCCAGTGTGAATGAAATGTTACTGAATTCTCACTCGATTTTATTGCAGCATCACCTGGAACTCTCGTGCCGTCATTTCGCTGTCAGTATTCCACAGCGCCGATAGCAAGTGCTTCTTTATAATGAAGAATCAATGCGCTTTGCAATTCCATCCAGCCACTTTGTATACTCGTAGTCAAATCTTGGTCATTCTCAAGAGGAAGTCGATGATGGGAAGACGATGATACAATAGGTTGTCGAGGAAAGGACTCACGGTTATCCATACCCTCATATTCCTCATCCTCCGTGTTTTCATCAACCTGAACATCGGCGGCGTCTGCACCATCCGTCGTCTGTGCATCATGCGCAAGGATGATGTTCTGAAGAATACAACAAGTTATGAACATGTTGTCCACTTCATCCTTGTACCAAAAGTTGCACGGTATTTTCACACACCGGAAGCGCGACTTCAATCTTCCAAAGAAGCATTCCACATCCTTCCGACATGATTCCAATGCTCGAGACCACTGTCGTCTATCAGGATCCACTGTGTAAGGTAAAGGGCATTGTAACACCCTCCAACGGTGATAGCCTTGATCCACCATGATCCACAATCCTTTGTGAGTTTGTACACGACCTCCACCAACATACAAGTCAAACTCTTCTTGCGCATAACGAGTTCCCTGATGCACGGATTGCAAGAATGAATAACAACATCCCAGCGTCTCAAGCGCAATCCGTGATCCGCCTCCTCTAGTTTCCCGCCCGTGGCCTCCTGCTCGCTCCTACACTTGATATGCAATTGTTGGATATTTCTCTTTGCCTTTATACGACGGAAGATCTTGGGCTGGACACTTGTCCCAGGGAATATGTACACAGTCACATGACGCGATACATCCGGGAAAGCCTTTCTTGCGATACATCTCTGTGGTTTTGAAGATTTCATCCGGCGAGGTCGGGGGGTGGACATACTTGGGATACTGCTTTGCCATGTTTCGACAGAACATGTGGAAAAAGTTACGATTGGATGCCTCACATGCCCCATTCCCTTCACGGATATTGTTAAAACTGTATCCTCCTCCTAACACACGCAGAACACCAAGAATCATGAGTTCAAGGGACGGCATGGGCTGCCCACACACGTTGGTGATCTGATCATGATACCATTTCTCTTCACGAGCCAGTTTGACAATGTCAAGATAAACAGGATATGGCAAACGAAAGCTACGCCTGAATTCTTTGGCAGCACGTGACGATGGATCAGCAAGGGAAGGATCTTCCAGGAGCACAGCCCACCTCGATGCTGCATAATTCCTTGGGAGCCGAGGCTGCTCCTCCACCCTTCGCTTCTTTCGAGCTCGTGGAAGAGGTTCAGAGTCATGCAGTGACTGAGCTTGTTGAGTGACAATGTAAAGTCTCATCAATTCAAGAAGACAAGCAACCAGAAACAAGAACTCGGGGTCTCCAACATGAACATTGTCGCCGTCAATGTCCGATGGCGACGGCATGGCTTGGGCGGGAATTATCTTTTTCAAGAAATCCAGAGCGGGAAAAAGAAAGCGAAATTTCTCCCGAAATCCAGGTCTGGAAAAAGAAAACTTTCTTTTTCCCCCCGAATAAAGTGGGGGTTGGGAGAAGTTTTAGGGAAAAGTTTCATATTTTTCCCTAAAACACGTCCGAATAAAGACAGCCTTAGACTGCAACCAGCAAGTCATGAAAAAAAAACGGAGAGAAAAGCAGGAGGTACTTCGAGCTGTAAATCATTCCAAGAGCATTCAGAGTTGCTCAAGAAGAAGTAGTTATAATGCTGCTCACAGAGGGCTCTAATGATTTTTTCATCATCAGGATTCGCCGCAGATTTTCGCAAATGAAGTTACCTCATTTCACTGCAACTGTCCTCGGGAACAAGTTTGTTTTGACTCCAGACATTTGGAAGTCTGCATTCTGTATCAGATTCGTCTTGGCTCAAGGGCATGCTCTTTGACCTCATGACATTCAGTACAACATTGTTCTCTTCCTTCTCCAGTGCAATCGAGCACACCTACACATTTCAAACCATGAGGGATCTTGTTCTCTGATCCCCGCAACAAGTAACCTGTGGCAAAAGCTTGACAAGCGCATCTGCTAAAACCTCTCTCCATTTATCATTCTTGGGCGATTGCTATCACGCAAAGATAAAATGTTATTCTAGAATTATAACGACATGGTGTGCACCTGTAGTATTTCGTTTGCTACGTAAAACAATGCCAAACATCTCCTTGCTTGACCAGTGGATACATTTTCCCTCAACGACTCCACATACATCTTCCCAAAATATGAGTTAAATGAAACATGGAACATGCGAAATCACCTTGTGAGCAGCACTTTCATTCACTGTACTCAGCTCCAGGAAATGTTTGGAAATATCAACAATCTGTCCAAAAGTCAGCAAGCTGTGGGGCATGAGAGAAGAGAGCAGAGGACCTTGGAGTTTGAATAACTGTTTAAGCCCCGTATCGACTCCTTGAGCTTCTTCAGTATCTCCAAAGCATCCATCACGCCTTTCTTCAACTCCTCCTTCACCCTCCTTCAGTCTCCGCTGAACTGAAAATAAATCGCTAACCGGGAGATGTGTGAGATATCTAATCCAGGATATTCAAGGGGCTTTCTTGATCATTTTCGCACCAATACCGCGAATGTGTCACTGCAACTAACAATGTGGACCCTGCACTGTCTTGGTTCCAGCACCACGCTGCCAGAGAATGCTTTTTTCCAAGTCGATTGGTTTCTGTGAACTTTGAACAAGTTCAACGGTATTGTCTCCACATTTCAAACCTATGAGTTCCTCCTGTGCCACATGACTGTCAGTCAGCCTGGTCGCACCGGCATGCAACTGTCCGAATATTTCACAAACGCTCTGTCTATGTTTCACCACCACCCCTCCACCACCACCTCAGGCAATGTTTTCGTTACCAAAAATGCGGTTTGAGAAAGACGACCGAGGTCACGGAACTACCAAGACTGTCCCTCGGAAAAGTCCGGGGTATCACGCTACGTCATTCTAGCCTCAACCTTTTCTAACATGGATTATTGTATGTGCCTGCTATGCATACTTTCCTTTCTTGATTGTTCCATTTTCATTCCATCTTTTAACAGGAGGGACCATTCATCCACACTCACAAGTGACACTCCTTCTCTGCATACCCCTGAAGTCAGACTAGGAGTTCTTGGGTTCCAACCTCCACGTTTCTGCCAGTGCCCCCTTCTCCCCTCCCCCTCCTCCCCCTCCTCCCCCTCCTCCCCCTCCTCCGCCGCAACATTTCTCGCTCGTTCTACATGCTATCTTTGCTTACACACATGAGATATCAACATCTACTTCCATTGCTGCCGCGTCAGCTTCTTCTCTCATCTCTGCCCGTCACCATCTTGAGAGCTTTGAGGCCTCCCCTTCGCCATCACTTGTGCCGACCCTACCCCCACCCTCTTGTCAATCCGCATACACACTTGAAATGTGACCACCCCTTCATCTTCCAATCTCTACCTACCCCCGTTACTGAATACATGAATACCTGCACCCCACCCCTGATCAAGCTTTCTGCAGGAACCCCAAATGTCTCTCAACTACCACCCCCCTAGTGGTTCTGACATTTTACCTGATGACCCACGTTGCTTCCTATCAACATACCCACCTGCAACTGGTGGACTTATTCATATCAGACCCCACCCTCAATCTATGATCATATAACCCCTCCATAGCTATCTCCAATCTCAACACCCTCTTTTCATACCCCAGACTTTGAAGATACCCACCCTAGACAAACATTTTTAAATCTTTATACAGTACCCCTACCCCAGAATTTGGAACCTTGACCGGTCTTTGCTCGAAATACATATGCCTCGAGGGGTGGGTTCACAAGCCGGGGTAGTTGGGTGGAAGGGGTGTTGTGGGGCGTCTGCAGAGGGGTCTGCAGTGCAATCTGAATCGTTTGCCGAGACAATGAGGAGTACCAAGCTTTTCCTTGGGTAGTCGAGGAAAGGTAGGGTACTTGGACGGGAGGGTGGTGAGAAAGAAGGGGGTGCAAGAGGGGGGGATCAACATAAGACGAGGGTAGAGAGAAGGAGTCTACTGACGCAGGGGTGACAAAGGATAGGGAGACGTGGGGGAAGAACCACCGTGGAGATATGGTGGGTACTCAACTTGAACCAGGGGTAGGGTAGAAACCTGAACATGTCAACTGATGGAAACAAGGGTGGGGTAGTGGAGGGGGCATAATTCAAATGGGGGTTATTACGGGACACATCTCGTGGAAAGTTTCTTAATAGCAGAAATATAGATTATACTGACTAATATTGTCTAATTGTGGTATTGTAATAGAGTATTTCTCTTTTATTTAAGAAGCCAAGGTTTATTTAGTCGAAGACAATCTCGTTTGGCTGAGCTGTAGGCGAAGGAGATGAGTACTGAGACTTTTAACAGTACTTGAATTTCATACAAACTAGTACTAAAAGATTGTGCCTCAAAAACTCTTCCATAAAATTAACATTATTATGACCGGGCATACAGCCGGGTATGCCCGGTCATACTAGCAGACATAGTAATAATCGTATGTCTTGATATCAGAGGCCTAATAAGGGGATGGCTGCATTACATTTTAAAAGTATTTTATTACCCGCACTCTTATAAGTCTATCTGCAGTGCTTTCTGGTAATAGAATAGAACTCAGTTGAGTAAACATTGTATAGCATGTGAAACCCAATTGTAGTACCATAATTGTAGCTTTATGGTCGCGTGACCTCGGGCCGGAGACAATCTGTGTAGTAAAGAGGCGGACCCGGATTCCGCTCCCTGCCCCGAAGAAATAGATTAAAAACAATCTTGTGTTTCTACAGTAGCGGTTTTCGCTGCCTCCTTCTTTTCCTAGTATTTCATTGAGGCGGGTTTGTAGGGTTTATCCTCCCCCTCCTTTGTTTGCTCCGGTTTGCCAATAATAAAAGAAGTTTGTACATGATTGCGTCTGATGCTTCTCAGTGCTACGCGTCTGGGAGCGAAAAGGGTGAACTCAGAAACGCAAAGGTGCTGGATTGCTGCATAATGACAGTCATCCCTCTCTTGGTTTCTAGATCATAGCGATGCAGCAAGCAGAAGGCCTTGCCGAACATGCACAGCAGGAGTTTCTCGTCAGGAATGCGGAGAAGAAGGCGGCATGGGACTTGGTAGCGGCGAGGAAGGCAGAGCTTGATCAGGCTGAGCTGAGCGGGGATAGAAAGAGGAAAGGAGAGGCTAACATGAAGCTCTTGTCTGCCAGGCTCGCTGTTGCCAGGCTCGAAGCAGACGAGAAGAAGAGAGTGGAAGCACGCAAGCAGGTCTGGCAGGAAGAACATGAACTAGCTGGGCTCGAAAGAGACACTGTGAGGGAAGCATTGGCACTTGTGAACGTGAGGAAGGCAGAGCTTGAACTAGCTGGGCTCGAAGAAGACCAGAAGAAGAAAGCGGAGGCTGAGTATTGGTGCACGGATGCAGAGCTCGAATTGTCAGTTGCAACTGCGAAAGCATCGCTGGCAAAGGCAGAACGGAATGATGTTGGTCGTTGCACCAGAGAATACGATATTGCATCTTATGCATTGATTTCGCATCGATTCGATGGGAGAGAAGGAAAGTTTCTTTCAGGTGAGAGTTTATGCCAGCCCTGAATGCTTTTGTTCTCATTTGATTGCTAGTTTTGAACGATATCGCCAAAACCATCAATTTGAATGAGGTTTTGATCCGGTTGAAGGAATTCGTTCAAAACTCTCTTGACTTTGCATGGACTTCGGAATCCTCACGGGTGCGACCCAGCGAGGAATTCAGCAGCTTGAACCCGATAGACCGAATAGTTGAGAAGGCAAAAACTGATCAAGATCCTTACTTGTGCATGATTGAGGCTTGCTCTGGCTGTGGTAAGTCACTTACCGCCGTTGATTTCTTTGTCCGGAATGCAGATGTAAGCATCTATTTTCTCTTCAATCCTTCGCAGAGGGTAGATACCGTGCAAGATATTTACGAGCCAGTAGAACAGATCACGCGACTGATAAACAAGGCGATTGAGTGCGATCTTAGTATGTTGGCAAAGAGCCATGCCGGATCTCAGGGAACCGCACCTTTGGATGCTTTGGAGGTTGATTTCGCTACGGATGGAAGGAAATTGCATTTGCTGGGGGTCCTCGCCTTCCTGTGGTCCGAGGAGACTACCTGGGCTCCGGTATCTGTAAAAGACGCTCAGAATTGGAAAAAACGGCGCTGGGTACTTGTGGACGAGGTGATTCCTCCTCAGCAGGAAGATACGTGCATTTTCTCAGTGACTGCAAAGATTGTTCTGTTGAGGCGAGTATTGATCAACTCAAAAATTAACTGCATCCTGTTGGGGACGAACACAATGGTGATGAATTTGGGAATGGTCTCGCAAAGCTCTCAACACCTTCGCAATAAGGTGCGAAGAATATACTGCTTTACCCATCGCTCGCTTCCTCCATACATCCTGCCCTCAGACGCTTCTGAAGAGGTCATGAATAAGGTTTTCGGAAAGGCACAGGTACCCAAGTTACTGGACCACGTGAACCCATGGACCTGCTCCCTTTTCTTGCGCGAGCTTGGCCGAGTATTAGAAAACTCCAAACCACACATGCTTATACAAAGTGTCTCGAGGACGCTGTGGCAGCTTATCACAGCGGCAAAACCAAGTTTGAGGAAGGAGTCTATCTACTGCATGTTTCAGATTGCTGCGCGTGAACCTGTTTCTCAGTTGCACATCTCCCAGGGGTTTGCTCTTTTGAATGTATGGGGCAATTATCCGCCACCCCGAAATAGTGAAGAGGCAACCGTTCTGCTCGATCTTGAGGACAGGAAGCCTGCGCTGAAGGGTACTTTTCTTTCAGAGCTGACATCGAGGTTCGCCTCTGCAGTTCTTGACCCAATCACGACAGTGGCTTGTGCGGGGGGGGGCATGCCTTTCTCTCATGCATCAGCACTTGAGGTCTTGCAGAAGATTCATTTGGATCAGAGGATCGGGCAGGAATCTCTGAGCAGAGATGCGTGGAAGCGGGATGGGAATCTGCTGGAGTCGTTTGGGGCAGTAGTTGTAATGATCAGCAGCTGGTCTCCCCCTCAGGATCTCTTGAAGAACTTTGCTTTTCATTGCGGTATGAAAGACGAGAGGAAAGTGGATGATATTCTTGCTTCTGTTGCAAACAAAGAAAGCTTCGTTGAGATGCTGACGTCGTGCATGTGCAATCTGGTCCCTGTAAGGGAGAGCGAGTATGAGCATTCCCTTTCCGCAGTCTTGGGCTCCTACGTGCGTAACAAGGACATGAAAGGCAGGGACGGTACTTTCTCTGGGCCAGCTTCCAAATGGAGAGGAGGAGCAAAATTCAAGAATCGTTCGGCCGAGTCTCCTTTGCAAAGTAAGTCGTCCGAATACATCACAAGTCTGCTTTCACATAACCTGGATGTCAACATATTCATGGTTGCCGAGATGTCATTTGACATTGAAGGTTACATGAGCTCAATGTATGATGGCACCGAGTGGCTGGTATTGCATCTTGAAAACAAAGGAAAACAAAAGTGGACCGCCTCGACATTCCGCCGCCCAACAAACAAGAGAAAGAAAGGCGAAGCAGATTCTGTAGATGAAAGGATGGTGGAGAAGATCCTGCGCAAAAGGGTGCTCATCGTTGTGGAGATTGGAATGCAGACAATGCCATTCTGTGGTCAACAGTGCTAGGTGGCAGCCTTCATATCGGTGCACTCCAGACGTGAGGACATTCGTGATGAACTTTGTTATTCTTGATACAAATAATTTGGTGTTGGTTGCCAACATTGTTCAAACCCTCCGAGCCATTCCTCCCCTTCGATAACAACATCCCAGCGTCTCAAGCGCAATCCGTGATCCGCCTCCTCTAGTTTCCCGCCCGTGGCCTCCTGCTCGCTCCTACTGCTCTCCATGTTGGCCTTGGCAAGCAGCTTGTCTGCCTCGACTTCACGGCAGTTTCCTCTGTCCTTCCCTCTCGCCCTCTCTCCCACACAGTCACATGACGCGATACATCCGGGAAAGCCTTTCTTGCGATACCACTGAGCGTCTCCAGCCTCTGGACCATCTTGGAGCAGCAAGTCAGCGATGAGTCAGGGGTTGACAGCATCCGATAGCCATATCAGAGAGTTTCGACTTGGCGCTAGCGCCGACCTTGTCCAGAAGCCAGGTCCTTGAAGTACTGTGGAGCATCGTTGACGACGGCCTTCAGGCTGGTGGTTGGTTTGCTCCATTGTGCTATGCATGGACTGGCCCGATCTACAAGCAAGTGAATGGGCTGTCCGCTCCGAGCTCCGAGGATGCTTGTCGGGGCGTTGAGGCCAAGCTCATCTCCTGGAGACGAATGGTAAGCACTCTACAGAGAGAAAGAGTTCAGTGGTGATGTGCCGTTTTTGACATACGATTCTTAGTGGAACTCGACCACACCCTGTCTTTTCTCGAAGGCCGTTGGAGAGGTCATCAATGGCCACCTCCTCTCCTAGCTTCTTTGCTCGCTTGTTACATCAGCAACGCAACGGAATCACTCTCTAAGCGCTGCTCAGGATGATATGATTCGATTCCGACCACCCTGGTTCTCTACTTCGTCTTGTCTGCTGGGTCGTCGTAACTTTCCCTCTCACCACTCCCTTCTCCTGTCCACGTCCTTCAACTATCCTCTCTGGGCCCTTCGCCGATTTGTTGTTTGTTCTCAGTAAAACTTGATCCGAGTCACTATCCGTAGATTCCTGATCTGCCACTGAGTCAACGTAGATGCTCAGGCATGTCCCATTCGTCAATCCCATCCCAATCCCCTTCCAAGTCACTGGTCGTTCCCTGGGGGATGGTGTGAAAACCACAATGGAGTTCTCCGCAGTGGGAGACACCATGGGTGTGCGGCAGATTGGACGGGGCCTCGGAAGGAGTTCCAGATTCGCTCTGTGATGAGAGAATGATGATCACTGCTGGCATGGCAGTGGATACGGGAGAGTGGGTATGGAGGTTTAAATATTCTCAAAACAAATTGAAATGCATACCTTACACTATCACAAGCCGTCATGAAAGCCAATGACTTCATTTAACTCCAAACACAGTCATGTTCACCATGCTTCAAGGGCATGATTTTGTATTTACATGCTACTCAACGAACTGAGATTCAAATCTTGCATTATTGATCAGTACAATGAGAAGAGTCCTCTTCATCCACATGACAGTACACATAGATTCGAAGTATCTCATCATTCAAATCGGTAGTCGCGCGCGAGCAAGGCATCAGTTCGCCATCTCTTGCTTGTTCAAAGTTCAACGGGAGGGGGAGGAAAAGTAAGGTTTAACTTAACTTTGAGTAAGGAAAAGGGGTGACCCCTTGTTTGTCTGGTACAATAAATTCCAGAAGTGACTACTACCGGGTACGCCCCGCGGGGCCCGCCGGCCGCGCGGGCGCCGTACGGTCACCGGGTACCGTACCGGGAGTCGAGTCTCAGTCTCGCTGATGAGCCGCTGAGCCGGGCTGGGCCCGGCAAACTTCAGTCACAAGTTTCCGATCTCCGATCGAATGATTTCACATTGAAGTTTGGCACTCAGACTGCCGCACCGGGTGTAAACTCGGAAGCCCGGCTGCGGCTTGCTACGCCGTGACAAACTTGAAAGCGGCCGGCGGCTGACCGTAACGGCACCCAGGGTGACCCGACGGTCCGTCCGGTACGGTACGATCGGGTGACTGTTCCGAAGTTCAACCGTACAGTTCAACCAGCCGCTGAGCGGCGTCCCGGATCCACGCACTGGCGCGGCCCGGGACAAGTGAACCGTGACAGTCAAAGCCTCCGTCAAAGGCCCTCTACTACTTTCTTTACTCAAAGTTAAGTTAAAAATCAGTACGAGGACAATCACTGATCAGGAGAGTCAAGGAGGCTCCGCTTGACCGTTCAGTACTCAAAGTTCAAGTAAGCCTGACATTCCAAACCTTTACTCAAAGTTAAGTTAAAAATCAGTACGAGGACAGCCCTGACACTGTCGCACTGGCCGCCAAACGGCGACCTGATTGACCCGCCCGTTGACACTTGATTTCATAGGAGTGACGATAGGACTGGGAGGACAGCCGCTGCAACCGTTGAACGCCGCCGGTTAGAGATAAGCCTCGATCCGATGGCGAGGAGTTAAACAGACGGTCCGTTGAGATGAGGTGCCCCTCATTTCCTACTCTTGTTCCCTAGGTGATTTATAGGACCTTCCTATGACCCCTGAGACCTCTGCGGTGATCGAACGCGACAGAACACGATTTCGAGGATTTTGAAAAGCGACAAACACCTTTTCGTTTAATATAGTTATAAGGCTTCCCCGTTCCTTGCCCATCATAATTCCGTTCACCCCCGCCCTCCGGCTCAACCGCCCTCTTCCCATCCTCGGAGCGAGATCTCCCACACACCCCGGCCTCAAAATCCCTGTCCATCAAATCTCGTCCTTCTTTCCCTCACTGTGTCTACGCGTCTGCTCAAAAGATCAAGGTTCCACGATGAAGCTTTCGGAAATAACACCAAGGGGTCAAATGCTTGTTGGTTCCAACGTGGTCGCCACATTTTGTATTGTTGCGGTACTCCTGGTTGCTACTACAAGAACACGAAAATGCCAACAAAGCAAAAGAAATTACGAGCCGAACGCCCAAGAAAGATCGAAGATAGACCATGACCTCAAAGAAATTTTCGCCATCCTCGATGATGCAGAAAGGATGGGATATATCCATGTCACGAGCCCACCAGAGGAAAAGCATGCAGACTGGGAGGTGATCGGTCAATGGCTCACCTGCTGCAGTGTGTATGTTGCTGCAAATGTAAACATTTTTCATCGTGCGCATTCTCGGAAAGTAACTTCCAAGCATCAACACGACGCTCAGCATCGTGTTTTGTCTCGCTGGATCGATATGGACTGAAGTGCTCAAAGTACAACTTTATTCTTTTCTACATTTTTCCTTTTCTACCCATCTTTCGTTTTTGAATCTCTTTTTCTCCCATGAAATAAAAATCGTCATCGAATTGATTGGCAAATTTCTTGCGGAGATTGTCACCCTCCGAAATCAAAGAGGGTATTGTTCGTGCTGTAACACACCGCAAGCCATTGTAGTGTATTCACTTGAGAAACCTTATTTCTAGCTGCTTGACCTGCAATTCACATGCATGGGAAGATGGCTGCCAACCTTTATACAAACCCCTAGGGAGCTATTATACATTCTATACACAATAGAGTAGGATCGTTTTTCTTGGACCACTTAGAGATCTACCCATTTCGAATAGATTCTATCCACTTGCTTCATTCTTTTCCGTTGAAGAAAGCTTCTTGACATCTTCTTCCCAGACTGGTGGAAAAGGCTGATCTTCAAGTACTGCCTTGCTTCACATACTTTTTGCCCAATGTTACGCTTTCGAGACCCGGCAAACTGTCCAGAGCTGCCCCATATCTTTCTTGAATGTATCTGCTCCATTTTGGGAAATCCTGGGGACGTGGAAAGTTTCTGCTGCGGATATGTATCTGTCAAGGTTATGCTACCGTTGCTGACTGCCGATCGCAATGTATCCCACAGTTCTACCTCGTCTCTATTCGGTATACATGAAATGCGAATTTTCGCCTGGTCTTCGTACAAAAAGCCCGTTACAACACGGAAGATCTCTCTCAAGCAAAAGAATACGCACTCCACTACTTGCATAAAAGGACAAATCTTTGAAAACAAAAAAATGTACATTGAATCATTCTTGGCATCGAACTTTGGATAGAACGATTTGAAACTGTGCTGATGCTGTGATTTTCTTTTGTAGAAGTTTCTGCCACAATGGGCCTGCGGACTTAGAATGCTCATCACTGCTGAATAAGCCTGTTGATTCGACAGCGCCGACTCAATTGGTAGTAAGCTTGTGTGAGTTGAGGGGAGGACAAACGCAGGAGGAGGAAGAGGAGGAGGAAGTTGAGATGGAAAAGGAGGGTGTGCCAGAATAAAGTGACAATCAGAACAAGGGGTGGTTGTGGAGAACAGAATTGAACCGGAGGACTAAACTGAGGGGATGGGATGCAACAATCATAGGGTACCCGTACTTGAGATAGGGAAGTCGAGGGTGACTGTGCGACAGGAATGCTTTTGAGCTGTGCTGACTGGAGGTTTTGGGCGTGATATAGCTTTACTACCTTCAAACTTCGAAAAATACTTGTTTTCGGCACGAAAGATGCTTCAGCGACTGTCAGCAATACCGAAACAACTAGTTTTCGAAATAATCTCGCGCCCATCCGCACACCCAAGGGTTTGACTGGTCGTTGGGGTAGGAGGAGGGGTGATGTCCAACCACAGTCAATTGAAGGGGTACATCAACACGCGCCTCACGTCACGCTCCAACTGATGACTTTAAAACTGACTCAGGGCCGAGTTTAACGGCTGACAGCGTATCGCGAATCCATGAGCGAACGAACACTTTTTGACATACATAGATTTAACTTTTTTGCCAAAAATATCCCTTTCCCTGTCAAACAAGCATTGCTTCGATATATATCAACCTGACACGAACAATTTCATTTTGGAAACATTTTCCTTCAACAACGTTTCAAACCATTTCGTCATCCTGCTTTGACCTATATTTTTGTGGTACAAATTCAAATACATTAAAAAGCAGTTTTAATCTCATGGATACGGAGAATCGCGAACGTCGTTCGCGATTCTCTTTATTACAACACAGCTTTACCACACGATGATCACGGCCTGCTTACATTTAATAAATGACATTGTAAATATATAAATCCACTTATTTCAAATTTACACATTGTTTGGAAATTTTATAATAGTTATAAACGTTTTACAATATTTCTAAAACGTTTCGTTGCGTTCGCAATATTTTCGCGATACGCTAACGGACGTTAGTCTCGGCCCTCAGTGAGTCCGGAGTCCACATGGCAGCGGCGTGGCCGGGCGCCGCGGCGCCCCCCCCGGGGCCGGCCGGGCGGCCCCTCACGCAGAGGGACCGTACGGTACTCAGGGCACGGTACGGTACTGTAGTACCGCGGCCCGGCCGGCCGGGGGCCGGCCCGGCCTTGGCTTGAACCGTCACAGTGACTGCCATCAACTTGCGCCGTGCCAACCGTAACGGCCCTCAGTCCCGGGCCCGCCGGCCGATCCGGCGATCGGAGGGGGGGGGGGGGAGGGGGGCAGTGACGGCGCGCGGCCGCTCAGACGGTACGGTACGGTGACTGTGACCGGACTACTTACTTACTAAGTTAGTACGGTACTACTGAAGTAGGCCGCAAGGCGGTCATCAGTACTAGCGGCCGCGTAGACGGTACGGTACGGTACTCCCGTACTACGTGTGCGACCGATGGCGGCCATGATCATCTTATCACGATGCACCGTGGCACTGCACTGCACAGTGACGGGTGACTCGGATACCGTACCGTCATTCCGAAGTTCAATGCAAATGGGTACCATCGGCGATGATCGGGTGACCGTACGACGGTACGTCACGGTGACTGTGACGGTGGCACTTGAAGCAACCGTGAACGGTGATCAAAGTTAGTTGACCTTGCAGGGTTGAATCATAAGCAAGCCCAAGCCAAAGCAAGCCAAACTTAAAGCAAGCATCAAAGCAAGCATCAAAGCAAGCAAAGCAAGCAAAGCAAGCAAAGCAAGCAAAGCAAGCAAAGCAAGCAAAGCAAGCAAAGCAAGCAAAGCAAGCAAAGCAAGCTTAATCAAAGGTTCCGATCATTTGTCTGTGACGCTTGACTTCAAATTTAATATTCACTTGTAGTGCTGCATTACGGTTCAGGCGCACTGGCTGCGGCAAGCAGATGAGTTGGCAAGCTCGCGTTGAAAATTTGTGTAGCTGGTGAATCATCCCAGTTCAGCCAACCATATCATAGCAGTATGTTTTACTCAAGATCGATTTTATCTGACAACCTCTTCCCTCTGCCAGGCAAGCAATCCCAGCACTCCCCCCCGCCCTCCTCGGTGCTTGCATGGATGTACTGCTCCGAGGACGCTGAGATTGCCTGCATGAAATGTATCCCCTCGAATACGTCCATCCAGTCACTGGAATGGGCTTGATCCAGACCAATGTTGAAGTCTACTCGAAGGTTTTTCTTGTTGGTGACTGGACATGCTGTAAGACTACTAGAGCCGAAAAAATCTTCGAAGATCTTTCTCGGCGCTGGTCTGCATGGGGCATGCATAATGCGCGTCTCGATCGAGAGGTCGCTGTTGTCTTTGTTGGCCATTAAGGAGAGTACTAGCGGCGATGGCACAGGTGGCTCAACTAGGTCAACGAGATTCGTACTGCGGAGGGATGATAGCAGGAATAGGGAGGGGAAGAATAGAGTAGAGACGACAAGCCGCAAGATGGAAGAGGGAGGGGATACAGGATAGAGTGGAGGCAGGACAGAGTGGAAATAGGATGGTAGCAGTGTCAAGAGTGGGTGAATATCAAGGAAGACGGAACGGAGAAGACCTGAGGCTGCAGATTCTTTTAGTGCGAAGTGGGTATGCCCAGGGGATATCGCTTTTCATTTAGTACCGTACTTAAAGAATAGCTGATCTTGGGGTAGCAAGGTAAATGGATTGGAATGGAAGGGGTAAAATGCTCTATTTCAAGTCTTTACTACCAGACTGATGACAGAGGGGAACAAAAATGGGGAAAGGGGGCAGTGGATACGCCCCCCCCTGTACCCAAGGTTGGAGATTTCTTAAGTGAAGCATCAAGAAAAGTATCAGTACTGCCAGGCTCTCCAGAATTTGCTAGAGCTCGTTTAAGCCTTCTTTGCATACAAGGATCGCCCCGTTTTCATGGGAGTCTTGACGTTTTTATCCTCCACTAGTTGTATGGTTCCGATACTCAAGCTCTGTCACACGGCCGCCGGTGACACCGGGTACGCCGCTCAACCGCCGTCTCTTCCGTCGATATCTTTGAGGCGCGGCGTGACTGATGAATGAGTAACCGTCACGTTACTCAAAGTTAAGATAAAAATCAGTACGAGCCTCGGAGGACAATCGGCCAGGCCCTGAGAGTCGAGTCGGAGGGCACAGCAGGATTAGGTTTGGTTCTCGCTGTCTTTCTCTTCTCGCCGTTTGGCCTGTGCGACAGTGTCAGGGTCAAGCCTCCTCGACTCTCCTGATTGTCCTCGTACTGCACGCTTAACTTTGAGTCACCGTCACATGAAAGTCGTCGGCGGCCGGGCCGGGAGGCTTGACCCTGACACTCAGTGACTGTCGCACACTGGCAGCCTGGCCAAACGGCGAGAAGAGAAAAGACAGCGAGAACCAAACCTAACCGTAACCCTGCCGACTGCTGTCCCCCAACTTGCAAACTTAACCGTCTGATACCTAACGGTCAGTGAGTTCACTGGCTTAACTGCGCGCCGCAGGACTCCAAGTCCGGGAGTCCCCGCGCGGCCACCGTGTGCCAGCAGTGACACCATGCGTTGTGCTCAGTTGGCATTGTGCTAGTATCCGATCTGTGGCCGCGGCCCCACACTGTGACAGTCACGGCCGGTCCTGCCCCGCCGGGCGACCCGGCGGGCCCCGGGCCCGGGGATCCGGCGCCCGGTGACCGGCCCGGGCCCAGCGCCGGTGGCGCGCGGCCCACCGCCCGGGCCGCGGCGAGTCCGATCGGCCGGCCCGGCGCCCGGATCATCGGATCGAGTCAGTGAGTACTAGCCGCTGACTCAGTGAGCTGCACTGGGTCGGGCCGGGCCCGGGCCCCGGGCCCGGGCCCGGCGGCTGCCGCGGAGCCTCAGCCGCGTGTGCGGAGCGAGGCTGAGCCTCCCGGAGTCCGGCCCGGCGGCGGGAGTCCGGCCGTCCGCGGCGGAGTCACGATCGGATCCACCTTTTTTTTGTCGGATCATGTCGCCGGGCCGCCCCGGCGGTGCCACCGGTGCCGGGCGGCCCGCCCGCCGGGGGCCGCCCCGCGGCCGGGCCCGGCCTGGCTCAGCCTGCAGGGTGCCACGATGATGGTTTCAGTGAAACCAACCAACCAGACGGAAAAATGGCGGCCGTGGGCATTGACTTGGGAACCACGTTCTCATGCTGTGCGATCTTCAGGTATGAGGGCTGGAGAGAGCAGCAGGAGACTGGCACAAAGCATGAGATGGAAAACGCCATGAGACACTTATGCTCTTGTCGGAAAAAGTTTCCAGGGGGGCAGAAGGTTTATGGAGAAGGAAGTTGGCTTGTGTAGTTCGTGCATACTCACGGCAGAAGAAATGTACAATGCATGGACGGCTTTGCGTGAGTGTAGTAGTGAGGAACCTGCACCTAGAGGTTGATACACGTCTGAGGGAGGCATTGGCATAGCATGCAGCGTCCGGCGCACTTTGATAACAAGATGCTGGCGCAACCCTGAAACATGCGACAGAGACAACAGAGTTGAGGTGATCCCGAACTCCGATGGAGGGAGGACGACGCCATCATGGGTAAAGAGTCGCATGAGAAGGTAGCATGCTGCATGTAACGTTAGTTGCAACAGGTCAGTTTCGTGCAAAGCGGAGACTGCGAGCGGCTGGTGGGAGTCACAGCAAAACATCAGGTGAGACGTTCTGATGTGTCATGGTTGTTCGTGCTGGTCGTGACGATCAGCTCGAAGGCGGCCAGTAACCCCAAGAACACGGTCAACGACGCAAAGAGGCTGATAGGCAGACTGTGGAGTGATCAGGGACTGCAGGTAGGCATGCTGCTTCTGCTGCTGCTTGAGTGAGATGGACGAGGGGGAGGGAGAGGAGATGAGGAGGAGACGAGCCAAGAAGTGGTGCATCAGATGCAAGAGCGCCACATGCATCGCGAGAGGAGAACAGGAGGAGAAGATTTTGAGAAAGAAGAGAAGGGAGGACGAGAACAAGAGCAGGGGAGGATGAGGAGGGGTAGGAGGAGGAGGCGGACGGAAGCTGAGGTTGAGTGATTGTGCAGGAAGACATGTCCCGCCTGACCTACGACGTCGAGGAAGGCGAGGAGGAGAAGCCGCAGATTGTGCTGACGGTGAGAGGAGAAAAGAAGCGGTTCGCTCCCGAGCAGATCTCAGCCATGGTGTTGGAGAACTTGAAGAAGTCTGCCGAGACGTTCCTCGGATGTGCTGTAGAGCAAGCGGTCATAACAGTCCCTGCACACTTCAACGATGCTCAACGACAGGCGACGAAAGACGCAGGAGCGATTGCTGGGTTGAAGGTGATACAAACGATGGAGGAGGAGAGAGGAGGAGAGAGGAGGAGAGAGCAAGAGAGAGGAGAGGATTGAAGAAGTTGCCTGTTGAAGTCAAAGTGATGCAGAGGAAAAGGGGTTGCGAGTGGAGGGCGAAATAGTTTTCGTTCTTGTCCTGCCAGTCTGCATGCATCCGTTTATGTTTTTCTTCTTTTGTATCCTCGTCCTCGTCCTCGTCTTCGTCCTCGTCTTCATTCTCGCCTTGTTTCTTTCCTTGTCGCCAGGATTTTATTTTGAGACCGTCAGGTTCTTCGAATCATCAACGAGCCGACGGCCGGAGCCCTCGCGTACGGTCTTGACAAAAAGGAAGGGAGTGACGGGGGGAGAAAAGTCATCATCTTTGACCTCGGAGGAGGAACTTTTGTAAGCGCTCAAAGGAAAACGTTGATCGTGGTGGTGGTGGTGGTAGAGATTATTATGATGAAGACGATGATTGAAATGGCGACGGAAGTGACGATGGAAATGATGATTGAGATGATGACAGCTTGACAATGCTGCTGATTGTGATGAAGAATGCAGTCATTTTATTTCTCATGTCTGTTCACAGGATGTCTCAATCCTGGCAATGGAGGACGGTCTATTCGAGGTCAAGGCAACAGGTAGACTGGTAGAGAACAAGAACGAATGATGCTGCTTGTTTTGTTCGACATTCTTCCCGTACCTCACACCAACACCTCACACAAACTTTCATGTTTCACTGCCATCGTCGATCTCCCACTTACATCTGTCTCTTGCTCGAAGGTGGCAACACCCGACTTGGCGGAGAAGACTTTGACAGGAATGTTGCAACGTTCCTGGTCAAACATTTCAAGAAAGAAAACCCTGGCTCAACTGTGAGGCGGTAGGAAGAGGTAGAGGCTCGTGACGTAGCGCGCAGGTGAGTGAAAGAGCTACAAGGAGATTGTTGGCGGCGGTCGAGAAAGCAAAGTGTACACTCTCCGTGACAACATCGGCAGAGATTGAGGTGATGGTCTGAGATAGTGGAAAGGATGTAATGATGATGATCAGGTTGACTCGTTCACTGACGGCAAGGACTTTCATACCACCCTGTCAAGAGCTAAGTTTGAATCTCTCAATGCGGATGAGGTAGCTGCTCTTGTCTTGGTTTTTGGTTTTGTGATGTGCTGAATGAAAATCTCGTGATGTGAAGTGTTGTGTCGTGATTCTTTGTTTTTATGTTTTCTTGTCTTGTCATCCACAAGTTTGTGTCTTTGAATTCTCGATCTCACATCAGTCTCAGTTCTCTTCATGCATGGATGTCGTCAAAGCAGTTCTCAAGGACGCAAACATGCCGAAAGAAAGCATTGACGACGTGGTCCTGGTAACACATCCTCTTGTATACTATCCCTCTCAAGATCTCCTGTCTATCTCCGATCCAGTTCAAAGTGTTGTAGATGTTACTGTTGTTACTCAATCATGCTTCCCCTGTTCTCATGGTCTTGTGCTCAAAAGGTTGGCGGCAGCACAAGAATCCCGAAGATCCGTCAGATGCTCTCAGGTTGTCATTAACAAACTCGTTGAGAAACACTTCTTTCTCCTCTCCCTGCATTCTTGTTTCATCTTTGTTATCGTGACATAGGTGCATTCTTTATTTTCCCTTCCTTTTCATTTTCCCTTTCTTCCCATCCTGTTTGCTCTTTGTGCTCGTCCTTATCTTTCTCCTCATCCTCATCCTCATCCTCATCCTCATCCTCATCCTCATCCTCATCCTCATCCTCATCCTCATCCTCATCCTCATGATCATCATCATGATCATCATCATGTTTATCATCATCATCATCAATTTGTTGTGCGATCTCCTCTTCCTTTTCCTCTCCATCTCTCTTTCTCTTTCTCGCTCATCGTGTTCTTTCAGAATTCTTTGGCGGCAAGGAGCTTTGCTCTAGCATCAACCCCGACGAGGCCGTTGCTGTAGGAGCAGCGATCCAAGCCCACATTCTTGGTCTGCTCCTGCTCCTGCTCCTTCTAGTTAGATCTGACCGATCAGCAGCTAGCAAGACGGGTGAAGTTGTTCAAAGCAGCTGCACTGACGTCCTGCTTCTTGACGTGAGAAACAAGAACTCTTGCGTGATGACTTGTTTTTTTTCCCTGACTTGCCTTGCCTTGTCTTTCTCTTTGCGTTGATCGCTCATTCGATGCTCTAATTCTCTCTCTTTCTCTCTCTTGCTCTTTCTTTTTCTTCTCCTTCTCATACCTGTCGTCTCATCTACGTTTTTCTTCACCCTTGTCTTCTTCTCGTGTCCTGCCCTTTCTCTGCTCTGCTCTGCTTTGCTCTGCTCTGCTCTGCTCCTTTCTCCTCTCGTCTCTCTTCTCTCTTCTCTCTTCTCTCTTCTCTCTTCTCTCTTCTCCTCTCAGGTCACTCCTCTCAGTCTTGGCATCGAGACTGAGGGTAGAGTCATGAGCACAGTCGTCAAGAGGAACACGCCCATCCCCGCGAGCAAGCAGAGTGTCTTCACAACCACTGAGGACTGGCAGACTGAGATCGACGTCTGCGTGTTCGAAGGCGAGAGAGCATCTACTGACGGCAACCATCTCCTCGGTATTTCCTCCTCTCTCCCCTCTTCCTCCTGCTCCCTCTCTACCCTCCTTGGGTTCTGTACCTCCCTACCATTCCTCTTCTTGCTCCTCCTCTCTACTCTCCTTCAGCGCTTCCCCATCCTGTTCTTTTCCACCCTCCTCCTTCTCTTCCTCCTCCTCCTGTTCTCCCTCCTCTGCCCTTACTTCTCCTCCCTCCCCTCGCGCAGGCAAGTTCGTCATCTCGGGCGTCGAGCGAGCCAAGGCAGGGGTCCCCCAAATCCTCGTCACTTTCGACATCGACGCCAACGGCATCCTCAAAGTAGGAAGAGTTGAGGGAAGGAGAGGGGGGTTTAGGGGGGGGTGGGGGGGTTGGGTAGAG
>NW_005434549.1:79100-84730 GCF_000315625.1 Guillardia theta CCMP2712
ATTGAGAAGCTCAACATCAACCAGAGCAGGGCAGGGGAGGGCAGGGGAGGGCAGGGCAGAGCAGAGCAGGGGAGGGATATATGAGGCTGATTGTGCCCTTTTGCTCTTTGGTTTGACCGCAACCGTCAGGTCACTGCTATGGACAAGGTGACCAACGCCAAGGCCAACATCGTCATCAGCAACAGGGGAAGGAACTCCGACGAGGACATCCAGAAGGTAGCCAGCTCGACCTCAGCTGGACTCCCGTTGCTGTCCCAGCTCACGACCTGTCCCTGCAGATGGTGGAGGAGGCGAAGTTGATGCAGGAGGAGGACGAGCGATTCAGGAGGAAGCAGGAGGTAGGAAGGTGCATGCTGTCCTCCCTGCCATGACGAGGAGCAGGCGCGCAATGAGCTAGAGGAGCTGATCCTCGGGGCTGGCGACGAGGGGCTGCCATACCAGGTCAATGCCATGCGCTGTCCCTCGCTCTCTGACCAGCATGCAGGATTGGTTCGACGAGGAGGGCGAGGTGAGACAAGGAGGGAGGAGGGAGGAGAGACAAGGAAGAAGGGAGTTGGGATCGGGAGGGAGGAGGAAGGAGGATCCAGGGAGGCGGGAGGAGGAAGCTGAGATACATAAGGAGGAGGGGGGAGGAGATAGTGAGGAATGTGCTGGCAGGACGCAAGCGAGGAGGAGCTCAGGAAGAAGATCGAGGAGCTCAGCATCAAGATCAAGTGAGAGGACTGAAAGAAGTCGAGGAGAGAGCTTGATAATGATTCTGCTGTTGATGCTGATGCTGAGTAAGATGAGAGGGAGTAGTCTGAGGGATCGTTCGTTGCTGTCTTAATTTCACATGAAAAGAAAATCCAAAAAGAATATCAAACAAGCCATCCCCATGCCTCCCCTCCTCTCCCTACACACTTCTACTTCTGCCCCCCTCCTCCCCACTCGGCTTCCACTGTCACCTTGTCCCTGGCAGAGCCAGAGGAGCTCCTCCTCCTCCTCCTCCTCCTCCTCCTCCTCCTCCTCCTCCTCCTCCTCCTCCTTCACTGCACGCTCAGCCTCCCCTCTCCCCACTTCGCTTCAGCCTCGGCCTGCCATGACAGCATCCTTCCTGAGCTCCCCGGAGTCGTCAGGGCAGCCGAGAGCGAGTCCGACGGGTCACTGCGCATGGCGTCAGAGGAAGAAGGGAAGGCAGGAGGAGGAGGATGCGCAGAGAATGTGAAGAGAAGGAGATGAAAGGGGAGAAAGGGGAGAGAAATGTTGGGAGAGGGCAAGTTGCTTGAGGGAGGTGAGGTGAGGAGGAGGAGGAGACATAGGGAGAACAAGAGAAAGGATGAAGAGGAGGAGGAGGTGGTGGTGGTGGTGGTGGAGGAGGAGGAGGAAGCCGGGGAGGAGGCGCTGGAAATGGAGACGCTGGAAGTGAAGAAGAGGAGAGTCAACCTTTTGCTTCCGTCGCTGTTGTTGGCTGCTTCCCCCTCATCATCCGATATCGCTGCTTCCAGGGGGATCTCCAGGAACTCGCGGAGCTCCGGGCTCACGACAAGCTCAGCGTCCTTGAGGAGTTGCTAGCAGCAAGAGTCAAGACAAGCACGAACATGAAGAACAAGTGAGCAGTGAACATCCTTCCTCCCCTCCTCCTCCTCCTCCTCATCATCATCATCAAGCGTGAGGGGAGATCAACACGACCAGAGCTTCGCAGCAGAAACAGCAGCAGCTAAAGGGGAATTGGGATACTGAGAAGTGTGTGTAGAGAAAGGAAGGGAGGGCAGGGGGGGCGGGGATGAGGAGAGGGGAACGGGAGCAGGTGGGGGCGGGGGATCAGGGGTACCTTGAGATAGGCGTCGAAGCTTTTCTCCCTTGAAATGATCCTGGAGGGGCTCATGGACCCGAAAGTCGCCTTGGCAGGAAGCCGATCGACCTTGAGCATGCGCTTGGGGTACGCGGTCTGAAGCTCCCGATCGAGCACGTCGAAGTCGCTGTATCTCTTCTGGATAGTCCACTTGTGCGACTGCCATGCACGTCAGAGAAAGGAGAGAGGAGCTAGTGGTCGTACCCCATCCGACAGACAGAACTGATACGTCGTGTACTCGACATTGAAGATTGAGCAACACGATTGCTGGACATTCTCATGTCCCTTAGAGAAGCAGTGGATCTTCCTCGCCTTTCGCGCTACCATTATGCGGCTCTTGCTCTCAAATGAATATGCTCTAGGAACAGCCTGTTCTGCTACTGTAGCAGTCGCTGCTCCACGTCCCAACACTACCCAGTCTCAAGAGAAGGACAATGCAATCAAAGGCTTCTTGTACGTGTCAGTACCGGAGCCTGCCTTGCACGCTCAGAGCCTTGATCTCTTCTCTTGTTGTCCTGTTGTCCTGTTGTCCTGTTGTCCTGTTGTCCTGTTGTCCTGTTGTCTTGTTGTCTTGTTCTGTTGTTGTCTTGTTCTTCTCCCCTTCTTTCCTTGCTCCACTTCGCCTCCCTGACGATGGCTTCGCTGGATTGTCAGATCCCGAGGACCCCAGGAATGTACCGGGGTAGGGGTGGAGCAAGCCATGGTGCAAAGACAGATGGGTGGGTACGTTGAATTTTGCTTTCATGACTACCGGTGTAATTATGTTTGAATGATACTAACAATACACGGTAGGGTACAGAGGTGACTGGGTGTAGGGATTGGCAGGGTGGGTGATTGATCCGTTCCGATATTGTACATGCAGGGTGGTTACCCCAAGAGTCAGATTATCTGCAAGGGGTCCCTGAACCAAAGTGCTAATAGAACACCGGTCCTATCGATACAGAAAAGTACCGGTAATTTCATAAGGGCAGGAGGTTTAGACTGCGGGGTTGTAGGGGAAGGGGTAGGGGTGGTAGAACGAACGGGCATGCGAAGAGTCGCGCTAGGGTCAAGTTGACTGAAATCTTGTGGTACAGTACGGCAATCTTTACTCAAACCTCAGAGTGATACTCTGAGGCTGGCTTGCCATAACAATACCGGTAAAACTCGTATTTAAATTATTCGCGCGACAGGCAAGGCCGTTGATGTCGCGCGACTGTTGCAATTAGCTGCTCCCCTGTAACGCCGGGACTGAGAGCTAGACTTTATAAATGCGTTTTTTAAAAATGCCTCGGCCGGGCGCGATGCGCGTGCGGCAGGAAGGGGGAGGAGGAGGAGGAGGAAGAGAGGGAAGAGGAGCAGATAGCAAGATCTGAAGCCGCGTGATGGTGTAGGATAGAGGGGAGAGGGAGAGGGTACTTCCAACATAAGGATCAGGAATATGGTACCGCAATCCGCATGCAGTGGCCAATCAGGAGCGGCAGAACATGGCGGGCAGGGGTGTGCGACAGGAGAAAGACCGTGACAATGTTGAGAGATGCAGAAAATAGACAGTGATGACCGAAAGCTGTGGAGAGACAAACGTGTGATGTGATTCAAGTATGCTGAAGGGCAATGGGGTCCGAGAAAGGGAAAAGATGAGGGGGCAGGGGCAGGCGACACTAGCTCGCGTGAAACATAGAGCCCGGTAATAGGAAAAAGAAGCAATGGACGATAACAAACGAAAGAAATTTCAGTATCGTAGTCAAAGTTGCTCTGAGAGGAGACAAGCAAGGCTTGAAAGAGCACCAAACAGGGACGAGAAAGAAGTTGATTAAGGTAGCATGGGGGGCAGCGGAAGAGCAGGACGGATAAGTAACGGAAAACATCAGCATCAGTGCTGAGAAATTGACAGACACGGTACAGTGCCAGGAGGTAGAAGCTACTACCTAAGCTAGCCTGTCGTTTAGAGAATCCCCACGCGTTCCATCGTTTTGAGTTATTTAGCAGCCACACGTCGGTGACGGTACTTGGAAGGAGTATGCTGGGGCAACCACACAACCACACAATCTGATAGCTGGACAGAGAGAGAGAAAAAGAGATGTAGACCGATTGAGAGGGTCTGAACGGGGACTGAAAGATGAATAGCGATTCAAACAGGGAAAACAGAACCGAGGTTGCGAGAGAGGTTTTTGTACACGAATCTTTTTTCGCAAGTTGTTTCTGCAATAGATTGCTGTGATAGTTTGCTTTGATAAGTCTTGCACACAAGTTGACCACAATTATGCATTGACATCACAGCGATTCCTCCATGACAGCACTTGTCGCCCTCCCCGCTTGCTGACTTGCTCCTTCAGTCCTCCTCAGCATGTCGTCAACTCTCATCGAGCAGGCCAGGACGATGCACGAGGAGATGGAGGTGACGGACTTGATCACAAGACCTGTGATCGCTCACGTGACCGTCTCTCGCTTCCCCCAGGTTGGCATGAACAAGATCGTGAAGCTGCTGGCTACGGAGGCGAAGGTACCTGAACGTTGTGATCCCTTGTGCTCGGTGGCTGATGCCTCGAACCTCGCAGACCCAGAAGCAGAAAGTCATCCAGCAGCACAAGGCAGTGGATGCACATCAGACCCTTCGCTCTCGTCTGACGTGCTGGCGGGCAGGTCCTCTCCCAAGTGAAGAAAATTCAGAAATCCGCGTCCTTGCTCAAGAACAGCTACGAGGTCTCAGACCCTTTCCTTGCTCTCATCCTGACGTCTTGGACAGGACAAGGACGAAGGCAAGAAGCACGAGGTTGCTGCCATGTCAGGATCCGAAGTCTTCGGCGGATTCTACTCCCGTCTCAGGTGAACGCGCCCTTGTGCCAGCCTCTCGTCCTTGACTGTCCCGTCAGGGAGCTGAGGGAGTACCATCGCAAGTTCCCCAACCTGTACTATGAGCCTGACAACAACGAGGATATCACCCTTGAAGGTGCATGCTCGGTCTTCCTGCTCGCCTGTTCTGACTGCGAGGCAGACGACCCTGAGATCCTCGACAAGTTCTCGGGAGAAGAGATGCATGGGAGGTTCCTGGACCTCAACGAGAATCACATCCAGTGAGTCCCGTGCTCAGTCGCTGCAGCCTCACCAACCCCCCCCTTCTCTGTAGCTGTCTCCTCCCTCCCTTCCTCCGCTGCTGCTGCACCCTCCCTCTATCCCTTCTCTGTCGCTCCCTCTCTCCTTCCCTCTTCTGTTGCCATCTTTTTCCCTCCCTCCCTCCCTCCGTCCCTCCCTCCCTCCCCTATTCCTACCTACTCCCTCTATGCCTTTCCTGCCCTTCTCATGGCGGCTGCAGGTTCATCAACTTGAAGAACGCGAGGGCTGTCTCCTACGAGGTCTACCTCAATATCTTCCTCGACTTCGCCTCCGTCCCCCTCAACGTCAGGGCCCATCGCTCGCTCCCCTCCGCTCCCTGACGGCTCTGCAGGTCAAGGGCATGAAGTACAAGAACTACCTCAAGTCCCTCAAGTCCTACCTCGTCAACTTCCTCGAGCGGGCCCAGCCGCTGGTATGTCAACCTGCCTGCCCTATGTCATCCTCCTCTCAGCGTACCTGACCCGTCCCTTGCTCCTCCATGACATCTCCCTCCCCTCCTCGTATGTCAACCTGGTTCTAATACGTCAACCTAATCCCCATATGTTTCCCTTCCTTCTCCCGTCTGCCCGGCTCACACCACTGCTACAGGTTGACTTTGCGACCCCCATGAAGAACGCTGAGGACGAGGCTCTCGCGAAGTTTGCAAAGAACGGTTGTCAGTGGCTCTATAGTGCCTGTGAACTGACTGTTTGCTCCTCCTCCTCCT
>NW_005434549.1:84830-119871 GCF_000315625.1 Guillardia theta CCMP2712
AGGACCTGTCGGGCTCAAGTTTGTACCCAAAACTGCTGGAGGAGAGTGTAACGGAAACTACTGTGTGGGTTTGTAACTGTTTTACAATTATTATGTAACGGTAATCGTAACGTTATTTAGCGCGGATCCTGTCAGGCTGGCTGGTTTGAACTTGTAGGACTGGAGGGCTCACTGAGACCAGATGATCCTGGGGGTGGGGGTAGTGAGCCCCAGAAAACAAGGGTGGGTTGAATCAGAACATGATAGTCACAATACAGTAGGGGGTGGGTCACTTCAAGTTGCTTACACCCAGGACCCGCCAAAACGAACTCGGAAGATCATTTAAGTTCAGGGGTAGGGAGGAGGGGTACGAATATTGGCGAAAACTGTGGGATCTAACCACCCCTGGTAGTGCTGAATGAATTCCCAGTGGGGGGCATGGGGGGGTAGTAGAGTAGTGGAGGCGATCTATTTCCAAACCGTTCACGAGTAGGGGTCCCGTTCTTACTGAGGGTTAGAAGGTCAGTGGTGATGGGGGGTAGGGGTACCTCAGTGGGACCCATCGGACGGTAGTAGAGCCTTGAGGTGTTGATGGAGGGGTCAATTGTTATGGAAACTTGTGGGGTGGGGTGGGGACGGGAAGGCGCGCCAGAGGATGAACGGGCTGCGGCGATCCATGCAGGGAGCATGTAAGATGAGAGGAGGAGAGGCGATGGAGAGGAGAAGACAAATTAGGAAATGATTTATGTTGTTGCGAAGAAATAGAATCGGTGACGTAGATAGCGATATCAAACATGGCAGCATCTTGGGGAGGAATTCCTTCCTCCTGGAACCACATCTATGGAGGGAAAGAAGGAGGATAAAATTTCAATGCTCTGCACGGTGTTAACACGATAGAGACAGTCAAGGAAGTGAATGTACAGGGAGGGAAACGAGTGACTTGATAGGCAGATATGCATAGATTCGATGAGTAGGATAGCAAGACCGTGGTTGGCTACCACTGACTAGTTATCGCTGTATTCCCTGATCAAGATGAGATGTAGACTTTACCTTCGAGCGAATTTGAGCTTTCTTGACTGTGCTTGCAGCCTTGCAATCAGAGCAACCTGGCATAGGCCTCTTCTTCCATGAGAGCGGAGGAAGGATCAGGTATACATGCTGGCATGCCAGCCCACCCCGGCTGACCGCTCATCAGAGTCAAGACAATCGTGTCGGGAGGGTCTGCGGAGCGCGATGGACGCGTGCAGGTGCGGCGAGAGGCTCTGCTGCCTCTCCTGTGAGGTCTGAACCATCCCAGGTTGGCGACATTCTCATCGCTATCGACGGTACGGATGTGCGCGGTCAGAGGTGAGAGGCAAGAAAACGCTTCCCCTCCCCTCCTCACGCCGGCTGCCCAGTGCCAACCCCAACGTGTTTCGTAACATGATCACTGGGCCCGGTGAGTTCGTGCCCGGCCGTGCGACAGGAAATGACACGATGACAGAGGGCAGCACGGTTCGCCTCAAGATGCTGCGAGGTAAGGAAGGGATCGTAAGAGGAGAGAAGAGCCAGGTCATTGCGTGTGCATACGGCAAAGATAGCGAGAGGCAGGATAGTATAGCCTGCTGTCACTGGTGAATGGAGGAGGAGATCAGGGACAAAAACTGGCTGGTGGCTGGAGATAATCTGCCCTGAATGGAGAGCAGGAGAGGGATCCAACGCGTTCGGGTACGAGCTGGAGCTTGTTCGCGGATCGCCGGAGGTCGGACAATGAGGACTTCTGACAAGTGAGTTGGGGCTGAGCTGGGCCTATGACAGTACTTCGCGCGTCTGGAGCAAGAGAAGAGGAATGAAGACGAGCTGACCGAGCTGAAGCTTCAGCTGAAGCAGGTCTGCCATGGTGACCTGCACCTTCGCGCTCATATGGTGCAGGCACTTGCGGAGGAGCAGCAGGTTGCAGAGGAAGTCGATAGGTGGGGAGGCGTGCGCGAGACTGAGGGTCGACTGTCGGCTGATTGCTGAGACTTGCAGGATCAAGAGGTTGTTGATTTCCGAGCGACAAGACAAGGAGATGCGTGACAAGGACGTGGTAAACTTGAGCGTGCGATGTGAAGGAGAGACACCGATCGTCATGCCAGGCCGTTCTTGAGCAAACATTCGACGAGGACAAGCAGCAGCTCACTGAGGCTCTGAGGAAGGTACGCGGAATTCGCTGCTGCCCGGCCTGGGTATCACTCCGAGTCAACAGGTTGAGACAGTCAAACGCGACGTAGAGGCAAGATTGGCGCCCGTTCAGGTCAGATCCATTCGAGCTCCTTCTGTCTCTTCTCCTACTCGCTCCCCCTCTCTCCCTCCCACTCTTGCTCGTCGCACCCTCTCCCTCTCCTTGCTTCCTCGCTGCCTGACTCGCGCCTCCTTCTTCCGCCTTACCTCTCCTTATCTCCCACGCGCATCTCTCTCCCTTACTGTTTGCGATCAGGCCAGGGAGCAGGAGCTGTCAGAGGAGCTTTCCCGGCAGATAGAGAAGGACAGGTCAAGCGCAAGCTTGCCGCCTCCTGTGCTTATCCCGCACGCTCGCCAGGCTGCGAAAAGAATACATCGAAGAGCTCCAGAAACGTCACGAAGGTCAAAAATCGAGAAGGTCAGACGTTCAGCTCCCCTTATAAGTTCTGCACGCAGAGCGAAAGATACAGCTGGAGCAGCAACTGCAGTTGATCCGCAAGCAGGTGAGCAACAGCTCGTGCTTGCCTGCTGGACAGCTGCTGACGTGGCGGGCAGAGGGCTGAGGAGCAAGTCGCTAGGATGGAGCTGCAGGCCCAGCTCATGAAAGCGCAGGCTGAGCTCAAGGCAAAGAGACGAAGGAGATGAGAAGATGGCGATGACGTTGATGCAGGCTGCCATGATGCTCGAGAAGAAGAAGGCAGAGCACGATGCGTTGTGGAAGGTGAGGAAGGACATCACAGGGCAAGGCAGGACAGGACAGGAAAGCATCGGTCGAGGAGAAGATCGGATGACATGCGATCAGAAGTTTCAGAAAGGAGAAGCGAGAGGAGAAATGAGCGGAAAGAGATCTTAACATGACTGGATTCCCTTGATGTTCTTCTAATCCTGCGACTATGGCAGCAACGTCAGCTGGAGGAAGAGAGGGAGCTCTTCAGGTGGGGTTGAGCTCAACTTGTGCTGCCTCCCTCCCCTCCATGAGCTCGGGGTGTCGATGAGAAACTGACTTTCATCCAGGGAGATGCTCGAGAACTCTGACTCTCTCGCCGGCTACGTGCATGAGATGCAGGTATGACTCTCTCCTCCTCCCTCCTTCACCTCGACACCCACGAGTTGATCTCCCTGGCCCTGAACCCTCTACACCTCACCTCCAGGCTCCCCCTCCTCCTCCGCCTCCCGTTCTCTTCTCTCCCCCTCTTCGTCTCTTTATCTCTTTCTCAATCGCCTCGACCATTCCTCTTCTTCCTCCTCTCGTTCTCTCGCTTTTGCTGCTCATCTTCCTCCATCCCTCCTGTGTGTAACTTACACGCATCAGGCTCGCATGAACACCATCAACGCTGGCTTCTTCGACGGAATGCCTCAGGTCTCCTCCTTCCCCCCATCTTCTTCCTCGCCTTCCCGATCCTCGTCCTCTTGTACCTCCTCCTTCCTCCTCGTCCTCCTCGCTCCTCTCTCTTTCAGTTTGGTTCTTCCTCCTCATCCCTCGGCGCTGCTAGAGGCCTCACATCTGGACAGGCAGAACTCGTTGCCACCTCCACCCCGCCAAACAAGGGAGCAGCATCACAGAGTAAGTGGAGCAGACAAGCAGCAGGACGGGCAGCAGGAGAGAGGCGGGGGATCAGCAGAGACAGAAGGAAGAAGAAAAGCATGTTGAGCAGGGGGAGCAGGACAATGAGGGTCAGAAAGGGGAAGAGGTCTAGAGGGAGGAGAAAGGCAAGGAGGATACTATGTGGCTGTTGTCAGTTATGACCAGGCTCTGACGTCTGGGCAGGCTATCCGGATCAATACTTCTTGGCTTGAGTCTTGTTCAAGTATCGTAACAGTAAAAGTTTCTTCCCATCCTCTTCTTACAACAACAAAACTTCTCATCCTCCTCCTCCCTCCCTCCCTTCCCACTTCCGCAGCTCCTTGGACCCTCAGTAGCTCTCGTGCCATCTTCCTCCGCTGAATCCTTCCCGCATCCTCTCCTGCTCCCTCCACCCCCCTGCCAGGAGCGTCACCGTAATCAGTCGAGGAGCAGGAGATCAGCGCACAGACGTCCTCCTGCTCCACTTGTCTCATCCTTGCCTGCCCTGTCCCGCAATCACTCGCTGCTTCCCCTCCTCACCATCGGATACCATCCGCAGTGATGCCGATGCTTGTTCCCAGTGGTACTTGCGGGTTCGGCGCCGGGCTGCAGGGAGAGTCATGCAAGAGGAGGAGCTGGAGGGAGGGAGAGGTGAAGGTAGAGACCAGGTAGGCAAAACGAAGGAGGCTAAAGCCAGGGAAGGGGAGCAGCAGCAGCAGCAGCAGCAGCAGCAGCAGCAGCAGCAGCAGCAGCAGCAGCACCTGAACCAGGAAGACACGGTGGTAGAGATACTTTCCCAGGTAAGATTGAAAGGCTCCTTTCTGGTGAGGACAATCTGGCAATGCCGTCAACCCCTCACTCCTGTTCTCCTCCCTTTTCCTCTCCCCCTCCTCCTCCCCATCCCCACCCTCCCCCTCCCCTCACAGTCTTGACAGGCTGAGCGACGCTGATGCTGCCTGCACCTGCAGCAGCGGGTGAGTCGAGGAGACAAGCTTCCTGCCTGGAGTCACCTGGCATCCCCCACACGCCTGGGGTCATGGGACGAGGAGCCTGAAGTGAGTTGAGATGGGGAAGACGACGAAAGGAGGGGAAGGAGAACGACGAACAGAGAGCAGGAGAACATGGAGAGAAAAGATAGCAGGAGGAGAAGGAGCAGGAAATAGGAAAAGTAGAGGAAATGGGAAAGTAGATGATGGCAAGGATGGAAAAGGAGAAGAAAACGACAGGAAGGGAAGGACAGGAAAGGATGCGAGGGAGAAGGTGTTGGATTGAGATTGAGGGAGGGGAAGGCAGCAGCGGTGAGCCGTGTGAGGGCAGAGGAAGGTGAGAGTGAAACATCGGGGGCAGGAGAGTGGACGGAAGGGCAGGAGTTGCATACTGCAGTAGGGGAAGAGGAGGCTGAGGGAAGGAGGGAAGGAGGAAGAGGTAAGAGATGAGGGAGGAGGGGGGAGGAGGAGGACAGAAGGAAGCGAGGGAGCAGGGAGGGAGGGAGGATAGAGGAAAGGAAGGAGAGGGAAGGGGGGGGGGGGGGGCAACGGGTTGAATCTTCAACTTCACTCGCTCTCCTGCATCCCCACGCAAGATTGAGAGAACCTGCGAGAAAGGTCAGACGTGGACGTGAGGAAAATGGGAGGAGAAAAACGAATAGGAGGGGGAGAAGGACGCAGGCTGAGGAGGAGAGGAAACAAAGGAGAAGGAAAATGGCAGCGGCAAATGCAGGATGGTAAAGAGAGAAAGCAAGACAACTGCAATCAAGAGGAGAGAATCAGGAGGAGGAAGAGGAGGAGGTGGTAGTGGTGGTGGTGGAAGGGAAATACATCCTGCCCGTTGCCAGTTGGAAGATCATCAACTTCCAAAATTTTATCGCCGACCTGCCATGATAGTTTATCCTGGCAAACTCCCTTGCACGTCCTCCTGCTCCTCCTGCTCCTCCTCGCCATTGTCATCTTCATCATCACCAAACATCATCATCTTCATCATCGTCGTCATCGTCGCCATTGTCATCGTCATCATCGTCATCATCGTCATCGCCGACAACACAGCCATGAGTGCCAGCAGCAGCATTATACACATCGTCGTCCAAAGATCCTACCTTCAACCCCACAGCCTCTGCTGCCCCCCCATGCTCGACATGAGTGACGCTGGGCATTCCATCTCTGTACTCGTAAGAGAACCCAAGACTCATCTCCTCACTCTCGCGCTCCTCCTTCCTCTCTGCTGCTCCAGCGATCACGGGCTGACTGGCATCCTGCGCCATGGTCAGTCAAAGAACATGCCATGGTCAGTGACAGAACATGCCATGGTCAGTGACAGAACATGCTGGTCCTCCTCGGTCTCCTCTTCCTCCCTCGTTCATGCGAGCATCTGCACACACTACAGCATGCCATGTCTCCATCGTTCTATCAGCCTCCCGCTCTCCCGCCTGTCCTCCCCTATCCCACGGCTCTTTGCCTTCATCGGCGTCACCGCCGCCCGGGTGCAGGCCCCCGGGCCGGGCCCGCCGGGCTACGCGGCCCGGTCCGACACGGTCGCCACAGTCACTCGGACGGCGGGCGGCCGGCCGGGCTGCGGCCCCCGAGCGCGGCCGCCGCTGACCCGGGCAACGCGGCCAGTGACGGTCACCAGTGGACGGCCCGGATCGGACGGGCCGCCCGGCCGGCGGCGACGGGCCGGGCCCGGCCCGGTACCGTACCCGGTGGCTGTGACGGCCCTGCAACTCAGCTCTGTGTCGGCGGAGTCCCGGAGTCCGAGTCGGACCGTGGCGCGCCCGCCGGCCGCCCGGAGCAGTGCTGTCCACGGTCCGATACGGTCCGATCCCCGGCAAACTGAACTTCGGAAAACTCAGTGATCGGACACCGGCGGCTCACAGAGTCAGTTACGGTCGGAGTCCCCGGGCCGGGTCACCAGTGAGTGGCGGGGGCTCATTCCGAAGGCAAGTTCCGAATCGCCGGCCCGATTGGTGACCGGCACGGTGACGGTCGCGGCCACATTTTAATCAAATTCCTCCAGTGAGTTCGCCTCACGGTTTGGGCGACTGTCTGGGTGTAGGGGGTGAAGTAAAGAGACAGTAGGCAGAGTTGATGACGGGATGATGACAGGTGGTAACGGAACGTTGCATGATTTGTCGGAAGGGTAACGCGAAATGGGACGAACCGTTGTAATCTCTTTCCGAGGGTAACCTGCGACCTGTCCTTTGAAAAACAACAGACACAAGGGCGACGTGGTTGGACCACCCCACCCTGTGTCGTATCCCTCTGATCACCCGTCAAAAGAAGAATCTGGAGGCTTACAGGAGACTCGAACCTTAACCCCTACCTTGTGAAAATAGATCTTAAATACTTCTGTGATTATAAGTGTTTTTAAATACTATAAATGTTGTTAAAGGAGCAAACTAGCTCTGGCGAGCTCGATATCATGTGGTTTTGCGATCCTTGCGCTTGTTCCTGACAGGACTACCCACCACCCTCTACAGAAAGGACCCACCAAGGAAGCAAAAGGAATATCAATGAAATGGTACCCCCTTCTTATAACCCAAACCCTCACCCCACCCCCCTATTGTACCTGTCTCACTGTTTCCCGAATGGCTTGGGATGCACCCCAAGCAGCTCTTTACTACACAGTTCACACAACTTTAAGTCCTGCCATCATTCCGTTGTAAGGCCTCCCCCCCCTCCATTGCCCCTACATCGGGATTCACCGCCCCCTCCTCGCACCAACCCAGACCTCCCATCCTCCTCCCCCCATCCCTCTCCTCCTGTTGTCCTATCCTCTCACTTCCTCCATTTCTCTATCGACATTCGCTCTTGTATTCTCGTGCGCATCTCATTCCATATCCTCCAACGAGCCCGAGACTGGGGATCCGACAGATCGATCTTCATTTCCAGCATAGCATGACCCAGCTGTCTGCAGATCTTTACAAAGACGCAAACAAAGAAAATCGTTACCTCGAACGACCGAAAGACATCGTCTCCTGGCTTGACAGATCGATCAAGGACGTAGCGTCTTGCTGCATCGACCGAGGGATCAGGAGGAGGCCGGTACTGGCCAAGCATGCAAAGTTCACTCTAGCGACCTGGGAGGCAAGCACAGCAGACAAGAGCGAACACAAGGGGAAGGAAGAAAGAATGTTTGCGGAGCGAAGGACGAACTCATGCAAGCTGCCCTCGAGCAAGAGACCTGTGCGACCCAACCACAGGCACTCCATCGGGACCATTGATGGATGCAAGAAGTATGTAATGCACCGACCAGGACCCTTCCTAGAGGCCTCAGGGCAGTGCGACAGCATCTGTGCGATCGATGAACATGGGAACTTTCAAGTGGACGGGTGCTTGAAGCTCCTGATCTTCCAGAATCGCTCGCCTTTTAGAAAAGCCATCGACAGCGATGGTAACTTCGTTTCGAACATCATTCAATGATAAAAAATGTCAATAAAGCAAGGTAGTCATGTGTATACAAACAAAGTGCTTACTGGGTCTATTTCACTCCTTCTCCTTGACTACTCCACCAACAAACCAGAACAGGATTTCTCACTCCCACTCAGAGGTTACCTACAGCTCCGTTTTCCGCGCAAAACTCAGGACAAGTTATGTTAGCATGCATCGAAGGTTGGAGTGACAGTCTGATAAATAGAATGGCCGATGCACTGTCGCCAATCCCCAAACTCCGAACTCCTTGTCGGCACACAAGGGCACAGCACATGCAAGTTTCGAAGATTGCAGTTTAAAAGACTGATTACATTGCAAGCAACGGTTTTGAAACTCAGGAGTGCATTTACTTGGAGACCTGGTGCATGGCATGCGCAAGGTACTCGACGTTCTTGGAAGTGACGCCTGCATCTCAGTGAGCTCGAGCACCCAGATCGATCCAATCCCTTACCAGCCATGGAGATACGTCCGTTCTTGGTCATGTAGATGTGATACTCGTTCTTGAGCCTGTCGACCTGCTCAAAAGTGAGCAACAACAGCAGGCAAAGAGACAGTAGCAACCTGCTCCGGGTTAAGACCAGAGAAGCAGAACATGCCGATCTGCTTCACGACGTGGTCCCAGTTGCGGGTGGATCCCTACTCTCACACTGTCAGCTCTCACAAGCATCATAACACACGTAGCGACCTCCTTCTCAAGGTTAGACTTCAACAGCTTGCGCATGTCAATGATGCGGTCGGCCATGGACTTGCACTCGGAATACCACTGGGAAGAAGTCAACAAACACTACCCACAACTGCTTTAGCTCACCTGCTTGTTGAGAGCGGGGTCGTTGAGGACGGTGGCAACGATTCTAGCTCCATGGATGGGGGGGTTGGAGTACTGAACGACTCCGAATCAGAAAAATTGACCCAACAAAAGACAAAACTGCAGACCATGGGGCGGATGAGAATCTTGATCTGGCTGAGAAGGCGCTCAGCCTGTGTTCCAAAATCAACCTGACGATGTTTCCCCCTCAGACTTCAAACCTCGTTTTTGCTGCCAGCGACCATGCTGAAGCATCCGACACGCTCACCGTACCTGCCAACATCGTCAGCTGCTCACTCAAACCGCAAGAGAATCTCACAATCCGAAGTTCTTAGCGAAAGACTGAGCGAGGATGATGTCGTGTCCATCCTCGACCTGAGCGGGTCTGTCAGGGCCAACATGAAATCGTGAGAGTGTCTCACAAGCATACGAAGAGCACGGGCATCCTCGTCAGCGTCTCCGCTAGCAAAACCCTGGAAGACAATCAGGGTCAAGGCCCGAGAGCAGGTGACACGTCACAAAACCTGGTAGGCCATGTCCAAGAAGACCATGTGGTTCTTCTTCTTCAACAGTGAGGAGATCTCCTTCCACTGCAACCATTGTTAACCTGCCGTCCATATGGAATGTGCTAGACAAAGTACCTGCTCGATGGTGGGGTCAACACCAGTGGGGTTGTGAGCGCAGGCGTGAAACATGAAAATAGATCCATCCTTGGCATTCTGTGCAGCATTCACAACCTGAAGTCCAGCAACAACTTACAACTCACGTTCACGTCCTCGCACAGCCCGTTGAAGTCGAGGCCGACAGTGTTCTTGTCGTAGTAGCGGTAAGTCTGCAGGGACAGGCCTGGAACTCAGGGTCATGAAACGTTTACACACCATTGGCAGCCTTCACCAGCGTCCTTGGCCATGGGGAGATGATTGGCCCAGGTGGGATCGGGCATGTAGATAGGGACCTGAGACGTGTCAGACAAGCGACAGGAACCAACAAGCTCTCACGTTCTTGCCCACGAAGCGGGCATAGAATTCAAAGGCAAGCCTGCCTCCTCCGGTTCCGGAGAGAACCTGGGCAACAGCAAGCTGCAACTCAAAGTCAAACGCTAACGTCAAACAAGTGCGGCTGAGTTACCCTTCCCTCTTCGATCACTTTGCCAGCAGAGCCGTAGGCGAACAACACGGAGGCATCGTTGAACTCCTTGATACCAGTGATGCCAGCGTACTCCTTCTGGTAGGCACCGTTCCATCCCTTCTCAATCAACCTCTTCTCGGCCTGTCCCACAAGGAATCAAATTTCGTCCATCATGACTCAGCAACAGAAGAAAAGGCACAGAGGTAAAGGGGGGGGGAGGGCAATACCTCCTTGACGGAGGGCAGAACCCAGGGCTTTCCGTTGTCATCGCGGTAGGCACCAACACCAAGGTTGATCTTCTTCTCGAAGGTGTCCTTGTTGAAGGCGTCGTTCAATCCAAGGATGGGATCCGCAGGCCCGGCTGGGACCTGTCGTGAGGACGTTTCGTAAGGAAGGCGTGGAGGAAGTTTGTGAGCACAAGCACCTTGTCCGCGGTCCAGCGACCACTAGCGAACCTGATTCCAGCAGCTACATTGGACGAAAATCCGCTGATACAAGGGGTCAAACGTCAAAGCATGTCCTGCAGGAGACAAGTAGTGGTCGGGTGCGAGAAGGAAAAGGTGCATGGGACAAGAAAAGAGCTTCCAATGTAAACATCTCAAGATCGAGAAGATATCGTGACGGAATATGAAGTCTTGACAATCAAATTAATCTTATCATGAGACAACAACACAAGATAGCAGTCTCGTCGTTTTTTGAGTTTGCACAACAAGACAATGGCTGTCCAACACAAGAGATTTGTTCAAGTCGCCAGAGTGCTGAGGATTAAACACAGAAGCGAGACGACGAGGAGGAGGAAAGGAGGGGAGGGGAGGGGGGATGTCATGGAGAGAAGGGAGAAGGAGGAGGAGGAGAGCAGCAGGTTCTCACTTTGTCCTACGGGTGAGCGCACTTGCGCGGCGGATGACAGAGGAGCGCATGGCCGAAATCTCCGCGGTGACGGTGTGGGATGGCTTTGTACCGGCCGATGTTAAATCTTTTTACAAACCAATTTGTATGCAACAAATAGGTAAGTGTTTTTAATACTTTATTATTATGAAGTAAATGGTACGACCCAACAAGGATTACCAGAGCAAAGGTATCAGTTCATACGTTTTACAAGCGATATAAGTTTTAAGAGACATATAGAATGTTTTAAAATGCGTAGAATAGCAAAAAGCAAACTTTAATTGAGTTATATTCGGAGAAGATAAATTCTTGAATTGGTACCAAAATACACATATACAATTATATATAATATAAAACTGTACCAGTCTGCTGTCTCCGCTCTAAAGGAGTATCTTTTTCAGGGTATAAAAGTGCAGTACATGTCCACGGCAAACGTACCGGAGGCCGCTCCCCTGCTGACGTGGATGCTTGAAAACGGGGTCCTGCCATTGATATAAGCCAATGTACCCCTTGTCTACAGTCAAGTTTGGAGTACTTGAGGGGGTACTATCAAAGACTCACGGCAAGCATCGGTGAAGGGGTACTAAAAACAAGAAAGAGGGCGTAGAACCGGTGGACGGTTGTAAAGTCGTTACATATTTGTTTTACTGAGGCTCAGACTCGGACTGGCCCGGAGACCCGGAGGGTCGGACCGGGCCGGACCCAAATGGATCGGACCGAGTCGTCCGAGGCCGCCCGGCCGCGAACTCAGTTAAGTTCAAGGCACTGGCATCCCGGCAAAGTTTAGCGGCCTAGTCACTGACTCGGACTCTACTTTGAGTTGCCCGCCAGAAGGCAAGTTCCGAGTCACGAGTCCTGGCCAGTGAGCCGCGGCTACCTAGTACCGGCGGCCCGGCGGCCCGGCCCGCCGAACCCGAAGCCTCCCGGGCGCAACTTCAAGCCAGTGCCACCGCGGCATGACGGAGTCACCGAGTGCCCGACTCCGAGGATGACAATCACCGGGCATCGAGTCACCGGGTCGGAGTCACTGTGACCGGCGGGAGGCTCGGAGTCACGGCGGCGGCGGACGCCGGGGGGGGCCGGCGGGCCGCCCCGCGGGTTGACGGCGGCGGCGCGGGGGCGCGGCGTCACAGTGACAGGGCCGCGGGGCGGCGCCGCGACCCGGCGCCGCGGGGCGGGCCGGCGGCCCGGACCGGGCAGCGCCCGGCCCTGCCGGGGGCCCCGGGCCGGCGCGCCCCCCGGGCCCGGGGGCCGCCCTGAGCCGGCGCTCGGGCGGGGCGGCCCCGCGGCGCTGGCCCCGCCGCGCGGGCCGAGCCGGCCGCTAGCCCGGTACTTCGCCGGCGGAGGCGCAGTCACGTAGTCACTGCTCAAACGGTTAACTTGAAGATCAGTACTACGACAGTCAGGAGCCTTCAGCGGCAGTGAATCAACCGTCGGTTCAGGTTGAACCGGCGGCGGCGGGAGGAGCGCCCGGTCGGTTTCCTTGGCATTGAGTTGTTCGCCGCCCGGCCGGCGGACTGAGTCATTCAACTTGGCCCAGTGAAGCCTTCCGAAGTTCAGCCCGCCGCCTGACCTTGACGCCGGGTCCGACTCGACGGTCATCAGATCGCGGCCCCCGGCGGGGCCGGGGCCCGGCACCCCGGTCGGACAGCCGCCCGGCCGCGGCCGCCCGGGGCAACGGTCGCTGAGAAACAGTGAGCTCTTGGCCCGGGTCAAAGGCTTCGAATCAAGAACCCCCTGCTGTACAGGCCGGCGCCACTACCCTAGTACCCCCTCATTGCTAGTCCAGGTGTTGAGGGGTCCCGCACCGGGAAGAGAAAGAAACGTTATGGTACTAAAGGTTCGCCCAAACTTGGTACCGGATCCATATTCGTTTCTTCCTTTTGTATTGATTCTATAAAATTTTATTTTTAAACTTGTATTGAGGGCAAAGAATCTAAAATCAGTTTTATGTTCGCATTTTGCGGATCTCATGGCGGCGCTGATGGGGTGCGGAGGTTAATGGGGGTGGGGTACCAATGGTGACTGGTTTCAAGGGGGTAGGGGTGGTATCGGACTCTCAGACAGCAAAGGGTGGTATCAAGCCACCCTATTGTTGATATATGATGAAAGAATGGAGGATTATGACCGGTCAATGGGCCAAAAGGGAGCTGTCTCATGCCCATCAAGGCAGATATTTTCCAATAGAGTACATAGGAAAAGAACACATAGTATCATACTAAGGCTTCAGAGACTGAAGCTCTCTCCTGTAATTAGGGAAGGTATCTAACGACACGGGTCAGGGTCCGCAGTGACGGGGTCCAAGGTTATCTTTGGACCTGAGGGTGGGTAGGGGGTAGTATTGTTGACGAGTGAACAGAGGCGCGCAAGCATGCAGTACGGTGAGTGACGCCAAGTGTATGAAGCTGCCGACGATGAGCTACGAATTGTGTGTGTTGTTGTTGTTGATAACAAGTGGTTGTTGTTGATGATGATGATGATGTTGTTGATAACAAGTGGTTGTTGTTGTTGATGATGTTGATAACAAGTCGTCGTGGTTGTTCTTGTTGATAACAAGTGGTTGTTGTTGTTGTTGATAACAAGTCGTCGTCGTGGTTGTTGTTGTTGATAACAGGTCGTTGTTGTGGTTGTTGATAACAAAGTTCTTGATATGAAGAAGACGTGTGACTGTGTATCAGAAAGAAAGGATTGAAGGTGTAGGATGCATGGGGGATGAAGGGTAGGAACGAGCAAGAGTCATACTGTCAAGGCTGGTATGACCCAGAAGGGATTCAGCTGCTAGATTTTTCAATTGAGTTGTTTCATGTGAACTGTCAGTGTTTTATTCGGATATGTCCATGAGTATGGGAAGGGGCACCTTCAACGTCTTGGCATCCTGCAGTTCAAATCGGCAGTAGTAGCGAACTTGATTCCAAACAATCGCATCCGACACCTGACATCGTTCGCTGCAGTTGCTGAACCTCAACTCGTCAGTCAGATTCCTGGCCTTGCGCCAGGCATGGTTTACTCCTTCCCAACCTCGAACCAGTTCATCGGAGCGCAGCAGCCATTCGAGTACACCACAGCCATGATGGGGCCCTCGGTCCAGTCCTTTCCTGCTGTGCAGATGGCTGGAGTACAGTCTTTTGCTCCAAACTATCAGTTCATCCAGGGAGAAGTTCCTCAGCAGGTTGTGTACGGAACTGTGCAGCAACCCATCATGGACTACAAGTCAGGTGGCTGAATGAGGCTGTATAGGATAAACAGGTCTTAACTGTGTTGTCTAAGATGTGGGAACGCAGCAAGTGATTCTCAACGGCCCGCAGTTCCAGTCCATGCAAGGTCAAGCCTTCTCTCTGTCGCTCGTGTGCGCTGAAAGTCTTTCAGTTCCCATCTACGGACAGGGCGAGGTCGTTGCTGGAGGGTGGGCCGTTGATTTATCGAGGGATGCGGCATCTGACTAGTTGAGAAGGAACGTAAACGCCATCAATGCTGAGGTGAACAGACTGAGAAGGCTGATTGCCGAGACGGAAAGAGAGTACCGCAACGTGAGCAAATGAGGTGTCATTATCTCGCGCTCACACTTTATTTTTACAGATGGAGGGAGAGGTGCAGGAGGTGCTGGCAATTGAGCAAAATATCAACACGATGAAGTCCCAGATGGCAAGAGAGATTCTCCTCCTCCTCCTCCTCCTCCTCCTCCTCCTCCTCCTCATCGGATTCGTCCACAGGAATCCAAACAGAAGGCGCAACAGGAGGTGGAGTTGGATCTCGAGAAGAAGGTGGGCTATGATTTGATTTTCTGATTGTTTTGCTGACTTCTCTCGCCTAGTGGTCCCAGCTTCACACGCAGTACCTCGCAGCCGAGCAGCAGAACAGACAGGTGGAGAGACCCTTTCTTCGACCTCATCTGCATCCTTTAACAGCTCGCAGTTTGCCCTGTTGAAGCATGAGTGGCAGAGCGCAAAGCAGGTGCGTCGGAGTTTGTGTTAGTCCCTTGTTTGTTGACCGGAAATCAGAATGCCGAATTCCTCAAGACCAAACTCACTGAGCTTGAGGCGCGCAACAAGGAGACTGGCAAGATTCAGGTGGGTGAAGGAGGAGAGCAGCTGAGCTCTTCTCATCGCCGATGCGACAGGAGGAGACGCAGGCGATGCAGACGAAGCTCACCAATCTTGACAAGAGCATCGAGCAGATTGTCCAGGAGTTCCAGGCGAGCAAGTTCATGCCTGTCCCTTTGACGTTTGACACCATTAACAGAAGGAGAGGATGAAGGCGGATGAGCTTCACGGTTACAGCATGGAGGTGGGCCTCTACCTCTGCCTCTTGGCGCCTTTCTTGCTGCTGACAAACCACCGGCATAGAACGGCAGCATTGACATCAGGATCAACCAGCTCAAGCTCGAGCTCACGTGAGACAACCTGCTTCCTCCCTTTCTGCTCCTTACTGCTTCTGCCGCAGCAACATGCAGAAGATCCGTGACGACCTGGTACCCCCTTCTCCCCTTTCTAGTAATCTGCCAGCGGTTTGATCCCCTTCATACAGTACCGCCCGACCCTCGGCCTCGTCGTCGGAGCTGACCCGAGGCACTTCCACCTTACCCGGACGACGGAGCGAAACGCGGGTGAAAGATGCCAAAAATGTGAACACTCTTCGTCTCATCGAGCGACAGGCGAGCCCGTCTTTGTGATCCGCATCCTCGAGGACAGCGCGGTAGAGGAGTACAACAAGACGGCCCCAGCTGAGGTGACTGGCGCTCCTGCCATGTTGGTGGCTGACAGGAAGAGCAGAGCCAGGTCAGGGTGACAGATCAGATCATCGCGATTAACCAGATGGAGGTTCAAATGATGCTCAAGTAAGTCTCCCTCCTCTCCTCCCCTGCTGCTTTCAACCCCTTTATCTATTTTTCGGCTCCTTCTCCTCCTTCGTCCTTGTCTGCATTTGTAGATCGTTGTCTTCAATTCTCCTGCCTTGTTCTCCCTTTCCCATGAAGACTCTTGCTAGTCTGAGTGTGTCGCTCCAGCTATCAGATCCGTCGTATGCTCTTCTCCGAGAGCAGCATTACCCTGGTCATCTTTTCTCTGCCCTTGCCGCGTCGTCTGACATCCTCACTCCAGACCCTCGTCCGTGACAACCAGCTTCTTCCCCCAGTCACCATCACCCCCAAGGTTTGCTCCTCCTCCTCCTCCTCCTTCTCCCCCTCCCCCTCCTCCTCCTGTCATGTTCTCTTCTCCTTCCTTCTCTCTCTCTCTCTCTCTCTCTCTCTCTCTCTCTCTCTCTCTCTCTCTCTCTCTCTCTCTCTCTCGTCTTCTTCTCACTTAATCAACGGCAGAAAACTGTCATCACCAAGGTTATCTAGACCTGAGGCATTTTCCTTGTGCTTGCAGTAAACCTTGCTCATTGATTGTTCTGCACGAACTGCCCGTGAAACTGGGGTGACGATCGCTGGCCTGTGTATGCTCTCCCTATCTCCTTCATGTTCTTCGCATCAAGGCAGAGGAGGAAACTTTCTTCCCTTTTTCCATCGAACATCTGGACCAGCACAACTCCATCGTCTTCCTCCTTGCCATCAGGTCGGGGCACGAACGTTGGCTCGGATGGATACGTCTGCTCTTCCTCCCACTTGAGCACACTAGTCACTCCATCGTCATCCGTAGAGATTTTCAGCACAGCCCACTCAGTGAAGTCGCTCTCGTCGCCGCGTCCGAAACCTGTCCTTCTCCATCAGAAAACCTTTCCATCAAATACTTCTCCGCCCTTCCTCCTTCTCTTTCCTCCTTCCTCCTTTCCCTCCCTCCTCCCGCTCCCATCTCTCCAACGCTCCTCTTCTCTACCTGTGTATCCGTACACATGCCGATGCTTCTTCCCCACCAGCTGCGGATTGATAGTCGGGAGCTCGAACGTCATTTCCATCCCATCACACGGGGCCTCAAGTTTCTTGACGGTCACATGCCCCTGCTGCTTCAGCGGCAGCTTCATCCTGTACAGCGAGCCATCCCGTGCTTGCTTTTTCCTCTCCTGCCCGTCCTTCATGTTGGGAAGGTACGCGAACGCGTGGGGGGAGGTCGCGATGTCCGGGGTGTTGTAGCCACAGAGCTCTACAACGATCTCCTCCTCCTCCTCGTACGCATTGATGCAGTGGTAGAAGAAGAGCGGGTCTGCCTCGAACGTCCAGCTCGGCTCCACCTTGGACTCCTTGAGGTCGAACACATAGATCCTTGTCCTGTCACCCTCACCTTCTCCGCACCACTCCAGCGATGGCATGAAGCTCCCGTTGAGCAGAGCGGCCGGAGGCATCCGAAGAGGGCAGAGCATGAGAATTGCCTTTCCAGTGCGAGTCAGGCCGAAGGAGTGGACGTAGGGTATCTCCCCCGCTGCCAGCCTCACGCTCCCCACCAGCTGCCGTGCTAACTTGTCGTCCGTCCGCACGAGGAGGGCCCTGTTCCCTTGCAGCACATTGAGCTCAAGGAAGTAGTTGATCGTCTGCCCCGTCACAGGGCAAGGCAGAGGATGTGCAGTGCTGAACAGCAGCAGCCCCCCCAGCTGGCAGACTGAGTTGACGTAGCGCTTGTCAAGCCTCCCCCGAGTCTCTAGAGTCTCCCTGTCAAACTCCATGGCGAGAGGGGCGTCTGTGACCGCCACCCAAGGGCCCAGCTGACCGCCCAGCTGGTGGACGTTGACGGGCGCATTGTCGAAGGAGTCAGAGTTGAAAAGGGCCAGCAGCTTGTCGAGCTGGTTGAGAGGTGGATCGGTCGGGCCGACGCTGATAGCCTTTGGAGCGTCCTCCTCCTCCTCTACCATCCTCTTGTACCACTGGGAGCGAACAAACCTGCTCGAGTACCACACCTCTCCCTCCTTCACTTCAAACTTGGTCAGTTTGGCCAGCCCGTCGAAGGCATGCGTGTAGCTCCTCCCCTTGCCACTCCAGATGGCAGGACCATTGCGGAGGAGGAGTCCGTTGAGGAAGGACGGGAACACGCCCTTGGACCGGCGTCAATAAGTCACAAGGACAAGGGAGCATGGAGGAAGGCATGGATTACCTTGTGCTGGAGCTTCTTGGGGACAAGAGTCTGCTCACGACTCTCTTCCCACCACTTGCTGAACGCCTTTCCTGCAGCAGATTGGTGAGGGATCAGCCCTTCACGTCGAGGGTGAGGACATCGGAGCTGATAGATCATAGATACACAGCAGGCAGCAGCATGAAAGGACGATAGCGGCAGCATGCAGGATGTCACATTGATCCATTACCCACCTCTGATATCCTCGTCTGCCCCATGCCGACCGCCGCCTGCACTCAACCAATGCAGGAAAGCGCCTCGGCGATGGTTCACTGGTTTCTTAGTGCAAGCATGGCGCAATGACTCTCTACAAGAATCCCTCATGAGTCCTTGACTGGGCAGGGGCGCTCGAGGAGGGCTGCAGAATGCATTCTTCAGTTCCACTCTCATTGCGCATCCGGGGACACTGGTGGCAAGGGCATAGAGCACAAGAACGAGGAAGGAGCTGCAGGAAGCAGAGACGAGGACGCATGGCGATGTATCACGAGCTTGCCTCCTGCACATGCTGTTCCCCTCTCCTCCTCCTCCTCCTCCTCTTCCTGCCGTCTCCCTGCTCAAGCGCTTAGACGATGAACGCATGGCAGGCGCTTCTGTCCGATGCGGTTCGGGCTTTGAGTAAACGGCTGCAACTGAGTTGGCCCGGCCGGGCCCCCGGCCGCTCGGAACAGCCGGGCTCGAGTCCGACCGTCCCGGTCCCGAGGCGAGTCCCGGCTGTGCGGGCGGCCGGATCGGACCGACACCGACGGTCCGGGACTCGAGCCGCGGGGCGGCGCCGGGCCCTCGGTGACTCGCCAGTGACTCGACTTTGAAAGCGGCGGAGTCGAGGAGGCTTGACCCTCAGGCTGACACTGTCGCACAGGCCGCCAAACGGCGAGAAGAGAAAGACAGCAGAACCAAACCCAATCATCCGGCTGCCGACTAGTGTGAACTCGGAAGCGGCGCGGCCTGCTCGGATGATAGTAACTTTCGGCACTGCGCACCCGAGTAAAAGTTGCCTGAGGACTCCAATCCGAGCGATCCGATTCATCAGTGGCTGCCGCAGTGCTGCGGTTGTTAATCGCACTGGCAGGCCTGGGCAGAGTCCGGACGTATGCAACATTCATCAGGGCCGGAGGCTGGAATGCCAGCGGCACTCAGTGACTGTCGAATCCGACCATCGGCAAAGCATTTTCATATGATCGCTTACTCCACGTGTACACATCATTGTTTGCAACGACCAGCACTGAACTGTGCATCAAAAACTTCACGGTTGGTTGGGTATTTCATAATTCAGTAGTAGCAGTCATCAGTACACAGGAGCATCATAGATAATTGTATTGATACAGAACAAAAATACAGAAGATTTTGCACACGAGACTACTGCTTCCACGAGTTCCATGTGGTAAGCTTTTTCTTGTTGAATGCTGCAGAATTGGGTGGTGCACTAATGCCTGGCGATATAGTGGTAGACGCCGTCGGGTTGAATGAAGAAGACGCCGTGGAGTTCATCTTTGACAGAAAGACCTTAGCCGGAAGACTGTTCTGTTTCATGATGTTGAACAAAAGCTTTTTCTTTTCCTTCAAAAAGCTGCCATCAGATTGTGAGAAACCCTTGCGCTGCCCTTGTCTCCAATCCTTTGATGATGCTGCAGGCGTATCCGGTCGTGATGATATGCTGGACACCCGAGACACGCACGTCGATGAATGAGCGGTGGAGGCTTCGGACAACATCTTCGGTCCAAGTTGATTCAGTGCCCATTCCCTAGCTGTTTCAAACCCGACTTCCTTCCGCAACTCCTCGAACATGTATATATCTGCAATGGTGCACGCTCGGATCGGTTTCATGTAGTCGCCAAGTTCATCGTCCCCCTCTGACGGATCGTAGATCCCTGACTCGTCATCCAATGAGGACGAGCTTGAGATGGAAGTGGAGGTTTTCTGTGCGAGTTTCGTCCAAGAGAGCGAGCTCTCCTCTGTACGCCGCGCTTCTTCCAAAAGCATGCACGGAGAGTAAATTCCTTGCCTTTCTACCCGGTCAGTTTCCGAAATCTTTGCGTACTTTTGGTTGAGCAGTTCACCACCCATTGTTATGTTTTTGCAATCAGTATGTTCTGTTTCGATGTGCCCAGGACAGGCGATTCCTGACATGAAAGTTCCAAACACAAACAAGAAAGGGGACCAACAGCAAGAGAGGAACGCGGTACAGGAAGCAATGCAATGGGGACACGAGGTCAATCTTGGTTGTGGTGGAGGGAGTTCACTGGAAAAGGGGGGGTGGGGGTAGATGGGAATGGGTAAGTGGTGGGGTAGAATGAAGAGGTCCTATTAGGGCTGTCGATACGGGTAGGGGTCATTTGGTACATGATATCTCTGTTCAGTCTCACTTTTCTGTTTGGGGTGTGAATCAACTTTATTTGAAATCTGTCAACTATTTATTGTCACTAATTTGCAATTCATTGATTGATGTTTAAATATATATATATTTAGTTTAAAACAATCTTCCAAGTTTTGAAACAATTCTTTGCAAACCTGGATACCCTACCCTAACATAAAATAGTCTCATACGATCAAAGGGATGGACCACATACCCACCTTTTTAATATTTACGGGTCAGTGTCTTTACCACATGTCAGATCAATCTCGCAGTAGAGAAAAGGGGGTAGGGTTATGTCAGCATTATTTTGAAAGAGTTGGCGAGATTCGGAGGCAATTATAACTGCTCAATGGCTTCCATATGGGGCTATAGACCTTTTCTTTGCTGCCAACTTGAATTGGTACAATACAACAGAGCATACCGGTGCGTTCTCCAATACAGACACCCTCAATTTTCCTGAGGGATGGGGGGGTGTATTAGCATGACAACAGTTGCAAGAGATGCGTTTTTACCCCCTTGATCCCCTGCTGACCCTTGCTGATCTTCACGGATATAGCCGATGACTGACCTACGTGCAGCTACAAAAAGAGGGGTGTCTGTTTAAAGAGGTCAGTTTTCTCTCTCAAATACAGGGGTACCAAGGGATATATAGGTGGGTTGGGTAAGTGGAAGTACGGGTCCATATCGTAGGGGGTGGCATCTGATCCCATGAACGGCGCGACTGGATTTTGATGACGAGGGTCATGGGCCACCTTAACTAAATAAGGTGATAGCTGACTGTGCCTTAATTTGGACCCCCTCATTAACCTACATTTGCACCGGTCCTTTCTGTTCGTCTCCTTCAACAGCAAGCGACAAACCAGGACCCTGATGAGTCTTTGTACCCATTTTTAAACTTAACTTTGAGTAAACTCTGTGCTAGGAACCGGCGGCGCGTGACCGTCGGACGGGCCGGTGGCCAATCTTTACTCAAAGCCAACCAGTGACTGAGTGACCAATCTGAGGCTGACTCACTCCGAGTGGCACTGAGTCAGTGAGGGCCGCACTGCGCGGCACCGGGCCGCCGCCCGGCGGCCGGGCCCGCGCGACGGAGTTTGTGACGGACGGTCGACTCGGCGACAGTGCCACGCCGCCGGCGGCCCGCACTCAGGCCGTGCAGCCCGGCGGCCGGGCGCCACCGTCACAGCGAGACGACTGGACGTGCACAGGTGACAGAACTTTTGCTTGAGGACCACGCATTTTTATAACTTTCAAACGCAATAGCTCCGAGGCTCCTTTTAACTCAGCAAAATGTCTATGGTTTCAATGATTTCTTGCAAGCTATCCCATTCCTCTTTACTCTGCAGCACCATCAATGTGTTTTGACAGGATATCTTTATCATTTCCAAAAAGATCTTGGCATCGTGAAATTCGGACATTCCTTTTGACAGCGAATCAAAATCCATCAGACTGTTCTTGATGTGCTGGAAAAAGACCAACGCCTGATCCTTGGTATATCCAGGTGTTTCATACAGAACAATCTGGCGCAGCTCCGAACACCCCACACCCACGTAAACCTCGAGGTCTTTCAGATTGATGCGGGATTTGGGATTCTGTGGCATGGTGCTTGATGTTTAGGGTTTAGGGTTTAGGTGTGTGTGCCAATTGCGGCCAGTAAATTACTGGCTAATTGATAGCCCATTTCAGGTTTGATGTGTTGTTTGTGTGCCAATTGTGCCTGTAAATTACTAGCCTATTGTTTTTCAGCCCCCCCTGCTTGCCCTCAGTATTAAAAAAAGAAAGAGAGGCAGAGAAAATTGCAACAGACCACAGCCATGGAGGTCGACATCTCCGAGTTCATGGAGACTGAGTTGGATGCCTGCCGCAGAGAGATGCTCGCGAAGGAGTAGTCATTCTTGTTCGCCAAGTTGCATCCGAAGGCCATATTTCCCATTTCCGGGCAAGAAGTGCAAAAATTGCCAATGTGCTCGTTGCATTGGATCCTCGGAGGTACAAGTGTTGCCAGTGGAATGTGTCATGCGCAAGGCTGTGGAGAAATGGATGAAGAAACATTGCGTTCGTTTCATGGCAAGTTGAGGTCAAACAGGACCAACATGTCAAACACCTTAGAAACAAGACAAAGTTGAAGAAAAACTACTTTGACCTTCCTGATGTGGAGAATGACAACTTTGACGTCATCTGAGTAGATGATTACATGTCATTGACACCCAAATCCTACATACTGTATGGTAGCTGGTCCAAAATACCAACCTCTGGAGTTGAGTTCCACAGAAGCTTATCCAGCTGTTTAGGGACATACAGAAATTGAAAAGAGTCCTTGATCCAGCCACTGAAAAGATTCTTTTCACCAAGATTTCATATCCAGTGGAAATCCAACATGTGCAGACAAGGACTGATCTGGTGGAGGGTGGACTCTTCACACATTTCTTGGTTCACCACGATGAGACGCAAGCCCTGAACTTATCGCGTCTTTTAAAAGAACTTCTGAGGTTTGTCAGAACCAAGTTCTTCAGTACACTGGCCGCCCCCGCCGGGCCGGAGTCCCGGGAAACATTGAACCAGATTTTTTTAAAATATCAACACTTGACTAAAAGTAAAAATGTAGTATAATAATAATAGAAATAATTCTACATCCCATGGACCCCGGCTCCCCCCTTTTAAAAACCACGAGGGACGTAGTTTCTGACACGGATGAACCCTGAGAGTAGATGAGATAGGTAGGGGGTGTTCGTAGGGAAATGTACGGGTGGGACTCAGAGTTCCTCCCGGGGTGGCACGGTGAGTGGTAGTAGGTGATCGAAGGATCAAGAGGGGGTGGGGGTGGTAAATTCCGTCCGGAGGAGGGTTCTGTAGCTCCGACGGAGAGAGATTTGAGAGACTCAAGACTTGATTTGTGTTTTGTTTTGAAATTTACGTGAATATTTCCAAGTTTTGAAAAACAAATATCCGTAATCTATGACCCTGTACCCCTGAAAATTAATAATCTTTTCCCTTACAGAAGGACCCCACTAGGACCCCACCCAGCGCCCTTCCTGCGGGATGGATCTCGATGACCCCTCCCCTGAGCTGATTATTTGACGATAGATCCCTATCTTCACACCTATCGCATTTTTGCCTAGAGCAATAGAGTATATTCTCTGGTCTAATACCATGTATCTTTCCATTCGATTTTCTGTAGTACCCCTAACCCCCTCAATGTGCTCACTGGAGAGGGAATGTGGTTTGACTACCCCTCCAATGCAAAAAGCCACCAAGGATAAGACGGATCCATACATTTGTCTCTTTCCCTCTCCTCCATTTAAGACATCATCACCTCTTCTTGTAAACAGCTGAGATTGTTCATAGTCCCGCACACAGAGCAACTCTCTCTCTCTGGTCAGAAAGTTGATAAGTGCAACTCGTTAGCACCACGATAGAGCTGAACACGAAAACTCCAATACGATCGAGGCTTGAATTCTGTAGTGATAGGATGAGGTCAAGGAGACATTCATCGCCGGTCATCATAACTCCGATGTTTCACTCTGGTGTGAAAGAAATTAGTTGCAATGGACGCAAAGGCTCCAAGTGCGACATAATGCTGGATGTCATGAAACAAGCAAGGCAAGCGACAACCAATGAGCATGTACTGCAAGAGTTGCAGGAATTCCACACGAGAAGCGAAGGTAGTTGTAGTTTGCGGATTGAAGAAACGAGCAACAATGGGATCGTGGAGGATGATACCATCTCTGAAGGATCACTAGGAGAAAGGGCTATCGACTTTGCAGGAAATGTACTTCGACGAAGCAGCTACCCGTCAATCAACTACATGTCAGGAAATCCACTCTTGAACACAATTGATCGCTATGGAAATTTTGTGGCCAAGTAGTGAAACAAGTTTTTTGCGAACTGTAAATTAGATTCTGTATTTGTCACATATTCTGCATTTTTCATAATGAATATTCTAAACAATTGCATGCCACATACAGAGAATTCATTATATTAAATATTCCACTCCATGATACGAAACATGCGTAGTAGTAAAAGGTTCACGCACATGTTCTATTTGAATTGACGGTATTGTTGCTTGTGTGAATCAACATTTCCCTCCCCAGGAAGAATGTTGTGATATGTAATTTAAACTCTCTCAAAAATTACACTTTGGGCTTCCTACACGTTCATGCTCTTGCTCTCACTTTAATGCTAGCCTGCAGACCCTTGGGATCTGTGAATGATGCCAACAACATACAATAGATTCAACCTCTTGCGTAAAAAACAAGAAGAAATTCCTTTTGACATAGTAATGAAATCGTGTGAGAAGGAAGATGAAACCGTATGAATTCATCATCAATTGCCAATTACAACAAAGCAAATACAAACAAAAAACAAGATTTTAGGCGTTCAGATTTATTCAAAATTAGAACGATAGAGCCAAATTGGTCACACCAAGTAAGCCAACTAAGCTTAGGATCTGATCAACAACCTGGGCGATTGTAAAGGAGCTTCTTCATATATATATCCAAAGAAATTTGGTGACATCGCCAAAGAAATTTGGTGAAAACGAAATTTGGTGAAATTAGGTTATGGTGAAATCGCAGCCCTCAAATCAACTTTGGTCTCAATCGACCATCACAATCCCCAACAAAAGCCCAGAACTCATGTTGCCACAGAACAATTGCCCTTGGGGCTATGATTTACACGAATAACATGAAAGATTCCAGCAACTCCTGCCAGCTGCCATCCAGGGTAGGAGACTTCATACCCTCATCGCCGCCAAGTGTCGCTTTACGAAACGTGACAGCCATCCAGGATTCGCCTCGAAGCCAACAGTCCCCATCTCCTTAGCGAGCAGGTTAGCTCTTACACACAATTTCTCATCGTTGCACGGCATCCCAGACATCAAAATCCTGCGATCCTCCTCGCCCAACGACTCAAGGAATCTCTTCTCGAACTCTGTCACAGCTGAGCATCGACGAATCGTCAGGTCGACGCCAATGTTCAGCGACTTCTTGATCTTGGCAATGTTTCTTGGATGCAGGATCTTTGAGATGGCAGATCTACATTTTCCATACATCTCAGCGATCTGAGCCTGTGTCTTCTTGTCTCCTGGACTAGAAGACTCCTGCATCCTCACGATCTCAAGCTTCTGAGCCAGTGTCAACCTCCTCTTCCCCTTGCAAGCTGACTTGTGCTTCTTCTTCTGATTCTCGGTCCACGATCTCCCTTTCTTCATCTCAGCAATCTCTTTATATTGCTTCGATTTCATCTCTGCACAAGGCTGCGAGCTGCTCTCATTTTCGTCCGAGGTTTCCTGCTCATCTTGCACGATACCTTCCTCCTCCATATCGCGGTCGAGTTCTTGTTGCAGAAGACCATGGAAAGGCTGACTACACGAGTCGTTCAAAATGAAATCACCTTGGTCCTCAACAATGTCTAGACTCTGCATGGGTATCGCACAGCAGCACGGACATAGGCACCTTTCAAACTCTGCTTCAAGGGGAAATACATCTTTTAGCAAGTCAAAATCTGGATCTCTTGCATCCAGAGCATCGGCAAATAGTGTTCCGGTCGAGTGCATTACTCTCTCCTTGTCTCTTGATAACGCAGATGCACGAGGGTTGAATTATGAATAGCCTTCTTCCTTGGTTTACGCCGAAGTCAAGGATTGGCCTCGTCCCCTCGGAATTCACTTCGAGAGTACGAGGGCAACGGAGGGCAACGAAGAAAAGTAGGAGGGCAACGAAGAAAAGTAGGAGGGCAACGAAGGCAAGTAGGAGGACAAAGAAGGCAAAGGAGATATGCTCTGTGGAGCTTCAGGAAGGGTTTGGCTGGGTGATTAGAGCGTGTGGGGACCGGGGGGGGGGGGGGATGGGAGGGGAAGGGAGGGAGCGATCGCTGCTGAATGAAGCGAGGAATAAGCCTTTAAAAAAGCGGGGAGGGCGGACAAGAAGAGGACGTCCAACTGAAGATAAGGTTGGGGTGGGGGTACTCCTTCTACCCGTCATTTCCTGCATATAAATGTGGGTACAATAATGAGTTTCCTGGTGGGGGGTTCGATCGGAAACACCATATTTTATTTTTATAAGTGTTTTGAAGGGGGTAGGGGGTGTCATGAAAGGGGTAGGTGGGTGCATTCGGCACCAGCGAGAGTGGGGCTATAGCACAAGCTCCCTGATTTGATAGCAGCAGCTAGTCTCACATACTGACAGGTAAAATTTGGAGTAGACAGGAACTTCCATGGGTGGTGAGGGGTACATAAAACCTATGGTGGTGGGGGTTACCTTGGCAAAAAAGAATTTTCCTTCTATTGGGCAGCCGCGTTTGCTGTGGGGTCCGTTGGAAAAGGATGGGGTACTGTAGCGGTTGATTCCACTGATAGGAAGTAGGGTGGGTGGACAATACTGGCAGAGGGGGTCGTGACCATATCTGGTTTTAGTTAAACTGATTAGAGGGGGTGGTGTTAAACAGGTCGGTCACCATAGGGTGGGCTGTAGGAGCTCTCTATCTGCAGGTCAAACAATGCAACGGTTCGGACGGCAACAGGGGAATCAGGGATGAGAACCAAGACCGAAAAAGAGTTATTCCAAGAACTGATGACTCATCGTAAAGTGAAAAGACTTATTTTGGATCTGGTATGTTACACCTATCACAAGGGCAATTGTCAATCCGGCCACCACATCAGTTCGAGTCATGGGACACGAGTGACCGTACTGGGCCCGCCCGACCTTGGAGGGCAGCAAGGAGATACTAGTGCTAAGAGTCACAAGATCACTGACTCGTCCGAGGGCAGTGGATTCACTCACCAGCCCGGCGGGTCACCGGGTGGTTCCGACCGTAGCAGCCACGGTTTGAGGGCCCAGCATTACTATCATCATAGTGGGTCCTCGTACTGAACCTTACCTAACTTTGAGTAAAGAAATTCAGTTGAATCAAGAGGCAACAGCGGCGCCGCTCCGACTCGAGTCGGGACGGTCATTATTCATATGATTCCGTTGGCATCCGATGACCGTACGGTACGGTACGGTACTTACTAGCCTAGTACTGTACAATACGGTCTGTGACTAACATCATTTTTCGAGCCCAAAAATTGCCAGGGAAAAAAGAATGGAGAAAGTCCGATGCGGGTTTTTTTTTTGACTGGTTTTTTTTAACTTCCCCGCGTAGTCTCCTTCCCAAACCTGCCTAGGCCATTCCATCCATACGCCCGGCGCCGGTCGGACCCCCCCGGGTCGCCACCGGGGGCCTCAGTCCGACCTCAGCGCCGCGGCCGGACGGGAGTCGGAGCCGGGCGCCGCGGAGCCGCTCACTGAGTCAATCATGATCATCGGATCCCGGGCGCCGGGCCCGCCGCCGCGCGCGGCGTCCCGCCCGGCCGCCGCCGGCCGGCGGCCGCGGCCGGGGCCCCGGGCCACTGGCACTCGAGGCTCCGTGGCTCACCGTCTGAGGTGGCCGCAGCCCGGCCCGCATTCATGATTCCCGCCGTCCGGTCGGACTCCGGGGAATTTGGAAACTTGGCTAGCCTGATCGTGAGAAGTTGATAATTTTGGGTTGTGGGGGGGGTAGTAGTTGCTCAGAGGTATAAAAGTACCGGGTCTTCATCGATGAATTTCATAGCGAAGGACGGGTACTGGAAGAGAGCATCGGGTACGTGTGTTCACTTCCAGTGGTCATTCTTCGGATTCCCAGCACCCCCCCTTCTGTCTTGAACTGAACCGGTAACCGAAGTACCCCTACCCACAAAAACAATGTTAAATGGACCGGTGTGTACCTGCAGTATGTCTCATACAAACCTCTGGTTGCATAGCTTCGTCGTCTCAGCCACTCTTCCTCGCTCTCCTCGTACCCGCCCTCTCACCCCCTCACGTCCTTCTGATATGTGCTCGCTCTTGCTTACCTCGACAAGTGCTGCAAGATTGCTCGGCTTTGCTGCCTTGGGATGTACGCTTGTTCCCTTTCGTCAACACCTCTCATTGCTGTGGAGTGGTGTGACATGTTTGCGCACTGTTGGACCTCCAGACATGTATTGTAATGACTCAATCACACAATGAGGTGGCAATTTGCATTCTTTTTCAGGGTTGTTTTGGCTCTCTGCGATGTGACCTGTTTCCCATTGCGCTGAATTTGCCCCCCCCCCCCCCCTCTAGCCCGCCCACCTCACCCCAATAGGGTAACAATCCCTTCTCACTCTGCTTTCACATGCAGGTACCTCAAGTACTCCTTGACCATCGACCATGCCAGTGTACTTCTGCGGGGCCTGTGGGCATGCCTGCCAGGACCACTTCAGGTTCTGCGGTCAATGCGGAGCGCCCTTGCCTCTGCCTGCGCCTGCTGGTCATAGGCAGGGAGGCACAACCAATGACACACATGCGGAGCAGGACGTGCTCCGCTACAAGCCTCAGTTCCTGGACTGGCAGGACAAGACCGTCACCTTCGAGCTGCGAGAGATCCAGCTCTTCTTCGCTCCCAAGACGAAGGCGTCCTACCGCTGTCAACAGGAGAAGGAGCGCAGCATCTGTGTCTCTTCCTATGGACGGATCGGCATCGTCAAGAAAGCCAAGATGAATGGTGACTCCCTTGCGTGCACCTACAGCGCAAGCGATCATGTCGCCAACATTCGGAAGGCACAGCTCTCAGGCCAGACCTTGAGCATGACCCTGAACGGGAGAGACTGGACAATCACTTTCTCCAGCGCAGGGGAGGCGCAGAAAGCTGCGAGTGCCATCCTCACTGTGGCAATGATGCTGTTCCAAGGGCCTCCTCCCTTCGAGCTCTCAGGGTCTGAGGTCAAGGACAGGTTCGTTCGCCCTGCCGATGACATCATCATCTCCTCGAACCTGCCGCCCGGCTGGAAGGTGTGCTATTTCAACGAGGGTCCCCGGAAGTACACCTACTACATGGACCTGAGAAACCTGCAGACAACTTGGCAGCTCCCAGCTGATGTTGTTGAGATGGTGTCACTCTCGACAAAGAAGAGGTATCCCCGGTTCCTGGCTGACAGAGGCTTCTTCGTCTCCTTCGCCATGTGGTCAATCTATTACGAGGTTCAGAGCAGTCTCGACCTGGATCCTGATTTCATCTACAGAGGCTCCTTCCCCGTCAATGACGTCTTCTCCTCTACCTCGGGCATGGAGCCGTACTGGTGCAGGCCGGGCGCCGTCAACGCGCACGATGGGCAGACGAGCACTGTTCTGAACCTCACCTTCTTCACCTCCAAGGCTTGCAACCTGACCAGCGACGGAACGATCAGTGAGTCTTTCTTGGATCGCGTCTGGCTGCCTGCCATGCTGAACGCGCTGAGGCCGAACAAGTTCTTCACCGGCGTCATCATGGACGACGGCAAGGCTGACCCTAAGGCTGAGCCGATGCAGTGGCCATGGAGGACTGAGGACACTTTCATACCAAACAGCTTCGGCAAGTTCCTGCAGATGCTCAAGATGTCGACCAAGAAGTTCGCTGAGCTCCGCCTCTCCCGCGGCTCCCTCAAGTGCGTGTTCCCTGAACAAAAGAACCCCTTGACGCATCGGCTGGAAATGAAGATTGTGAGCGGCCGGCACATGCCCAAGAAAGATCTCTTCGGCAAGATCGACACTTTTGTAGACTGCTCACTGAGTGGAGTGCAGACCTCTCCAGGTGAAAGGAGGAGACGGAGGGGGAGATGGAGGAGGTGGAGGAGGTGGAGGACAAGGGATGAACTTGTTGATCTCTTGGGGCGACGTCTGACATTTGTTCGCAGAGAAACTTTCAACGAGGTATATCCCTTCGGAGTACAACCCCGACTGGCATCACGCGGTAGCTGCCGATGGACTGACAGTGTGGATGGCTGAGACGCTGCTGGCAGGAAAACTTCGGAGCGATCCCCCGCTTTACCTTCTTCACCAGCAGCAACAAGTCAGTCCGAGCTGAGAACGTTGTGTGGGACCACAACACGGTCAAGTACAACGACCTGGTGAGAGGAGGCGGGAGGAAGGAGGAAGCTGACCTGAGGCAGGTTGGTAACATGCCGTTCGACATCCCTTCGGACAAGCTCATGCATGAGAATTGGTACCCTGTGTTCGATCCAAAGGTAGGAGGAGGAGGAGGAGGAGGAGGAGGAGGAGGAGGAGGAGGAGGAGGAGATACTAACGGATGAATCAGTCGCAGAAGAAGATTGTCGGCAACGATAAGCAGGAATCTCTCATCCTCGTTCAAACTGAATGGTCAGACTTTCACTCCGCCTCCTCCCTGTTCTCGGCCACTGGAGGAGGAGGAGCAGGGCAGCTTGCTGTGCTGGACTTGAGCGGTTGCACCGAGCTCACTCCTCAAGTTCTCTCCAGCACACTGCAGGGAGTCGGAAAGCTGAAGGAGCTGGTCCTTGGCTCTATGGCTCCTGCCTGCGGTCCGGTGATCGTCGAAAGCCTCATCAAGAGCATGTGGAGGAGCGGGTATGCTGTCCCTCAAGCATGGCGACCGGGCACCGAGTTCACGCTAGGGCAGAAGAGCGCGTACCTGACTGGCAAGTTCGTGGTAGTGAAAGGGCTCGGGCACGGGTGGGAGATGAAGCAGACGCCGGACGGCAAGCAGTACTTCATCAACCACATCCGCAAGGGGACTCAGTGGGAGGCGCCCGGCAACGGCTTCGTCTTCGGGCAGGTGGCAGGAGTGAAGGATGCAGAGAGCTGGGTGATCGACGTGGAGGGTCTTACTAGAGTCGTGCCCCTCAAGGAGATCGGGATGATCGCGCCGGAGCTCCGGCCATGGGCCTCGTCCCTCAGGGTCCTCGACGTGAGTGACTTGCGCGTCAACGTCGAGCATCTGCAGAGCCTCGCCGAGACCATCGTCCTTATGCCGAACCTGGCCACCATCAAGCAGAGGAACGTGGACCCCTCCTTCCTCCTCAATGCCATGAGGTCCTGCAGGGAGATCGGGGGTACCCTACCTCCCCTCCAGCAGATCGACCTCAGCCAGCTCAACACGGGAGCTGTCTACGACTGGTCGGCCCTCGTCCCTGCCCTGTTGGCGGTACGAGAGACCCTCAACACGCCTGGTGCCGAGATCATGCTCAGCGGCCTGTTCAGCTCCTGCGACGTCGGCCAGCAAATGAAGGTGAAGTCCAGAATCCTCCACCTCGTCATCTTCCTTCTCTTCCTCCTTTTCTTCCTCCTATTTCTGCTGCTGCTGCTGCTGCTGCTGCTGCTACACCTACTACTAGAACTACTCTCACTGCTCTCTCTTCGTTCTTCTCTTCTTTCTCACTGCACCCTCCTCCTTCCTCCTTCCTCCTTCCTCCTACTGCTCGTTCTCCCTGTTCCTCCCTGGCCCATCCCCCCCCCCCCCCCCCCCTCCCCCCTCCCTCCTGCTCTTGCTCCTCCCCTTCGCTGACGTGATGCTGCAGATCTTTGGTGACCTCATGAGTATCCTGGATTTGACCTCCCTCAGCACCAGCGTGATTGAGGTGCCTCCTGCTGCGGGAGCTCAGACAGCCGTCCTGTCCGGCATCATCGAGAGCTCGAGGTTCTGTGGAATTCTTGGTAAGCAGAATCGTAGAGATCAGCAGAGCAAGGCAGAGAGGCAGGCTGGGGGAGGAGAGAGGAGGGGTGAAGTCAGCAGAAGAGACGAGACGAGGATGAGAGGAGAGGGAAGACGAGGGGGAGAGGAGGGGTGAAGTCAGCAGAAGAGACGAGACGAGGATGAGAGGAGAGGGAAGACGAGGGGGAGAGGAGGGGTGAAGTCAGCAGAAGAGACGAGACGAGGATGAGAGGAGAGGGAAGACGAGGGGGAGAGGAGGGGTGAAGTCAGCAGAAGAGACGAGACGAGGATGAGAGGAGAGGGAAGAGGAGGGGGAGAGGAGGGGTGAAGTCAGAAGAAGAGACGAGACGAGGATGAGAGGAGAGGGAAGAGGAGGGGGAGGGAAGGAAGGAGGGGGCAGGAGCTTGTACTGACAGATCCCCTGCAGACTGCAGCGACAAGTCGTTGAGGATCGTGACTGCGACCATTCAAGGGATGAAACGAAACTGCTTCATCTCCGGACTCATTCTGCGTCGCATCGAGAAGCTCCCCAACATGATGTACCCGTTGGGAGATACGGTAGGAGGACGAGGAAGGGGAGGAGGACCATGGGGGGAGCGGGGACGGGGAGGAGGAAGGAGGGGAAGAAGCAGGGGCAACAGGAGGCGAGGAGAATGAATTCTGACAGAGACAGTACAGATGCTCTCTAAGGAGATGGTGGAGATGCTCCAGCAGAATCAGACCATGAAGAGCCTGGACATGGCGGAGAACTCCATGCTGCGCGTCGACTTTCCTCCCGGAGCCACCCTCGACACCGTCCCTAACTCCCACCTTTGCACGCGCATCCTTGCTCGGAACAGCTGGCCCTCGGGTAGTGAGATGACCAACGTGGCGGGGATCTTGAATGGCCTCGGTCAGAACAGGAGCATCACTGCCCTTGACGTCAGGTAGGAAGGAGGAGGAGGAGGAGGAGGAGGAGGAGGAGGAGGAGGAGGGAGAGGCGGATCAGAGGTGCAGGAAGATGAGGAAGTAAGTGGACATGAGTGAAAGTTGGTGATAGATATGGAGGTGTAGAAAAGGTGGTAGAGGAAAAGCAGAAAGGGGAAGGAGGGTATAGAAGGAGAGGGGCACGACTGAGGGATGGGAGGAGGAGGAGGAGGAGGAGGAGGAGGAGGCTGACTGCATTTTTCAACAGGCTGTGCGACCTTTCAGATGTTGGAGGCACAGCGCTGGGGCAGGCGATGAGGAGCAACAGGACGGTGACAAGCCTCAAGTTCGACGTGAACGGGCTGTCGATCGAGGGGATCAAGGGCTTCAAGGGCTGCCTGTACGGCAACAAGAAGCTCGTCGACGTGCCTCCTCCTTACGTTGATATCATGTGCCTCCTTGGACCCCAGGAGCAGATCATTCAGTCATCCCTCCGAGAGGTACAGGAAGCCAAGGTCAAGATCAAGATCGCCTGCCGCGGCGGGCGGGTGAAGCCATGGCTAGGCAACCCGGCCCTGAAGGCGAAGTCGCTCGAGGAGCTGCGCGCGGCTAAGAGGAGGGAGGGAGCTGCGAGGAGGTACATGAAGAAAGTGCGCGAGACTGTGAAGGACGTGTGGGGGCGCATCGATGGCAACAAGGTAGACGACTGTTGCTGTTGGTGGTGGTGGGAGTGTGACAAGCACTGTGAAGCAACTGCAACAAGAGAAGATGATGGTGAAGGAGCAGAAACGGTACGATCAGGTGATGCGGCAGGAGGCGAAGAAGCAAAAGTTCCTCAGCCTGCGGTACAACAAGATGAAGAATGTGCAGGTAACGACATGCACGAGGAGGAGACATTAATGACGCAGCAACAGTACAAGAGGTATCGCTCAGGCGGCTACGGCCGTTACCGCCGTGACCGCTACTACCATGACAACTACTACTACAACGATCATTACCATCACGATTATGATCGCTACGACGATGATTATGACTTTGACGATGACGGCAACGCCATGATGGCGGCGGACATGAACGAGCAAGACCTTGCGGTACGACCTGGCACGGAAGGAGCGTACCTGACGAGGTTCCGGTGTAGGAGGAAGCCGCTCTGGATGCGGACGGCGGAAAGGAGCAGGATGGCGAACAGGAGCAGGACGATGCCAATGATCTCGAGGACGTGGAGGGATATGGGGGATCGGGACCCAGAGACCTCTGGGACGGGGGAGAGGATCGAAGCCGCAACATGAAGATCATGTGAGAGGAGGAGAGGTGCTAACGTGGCAGCAGCTGACGCCGAGGGCAGGAGAGCAATGAAGGCGAGTGTGGAGGAGCTGAACCTGGAGCTGGGGAAGCAAGATCACCTGCTCCAGAGCGAGATCGATGCTGCTCTCGGCTGCAGCGTGCTGAAGTATCAGACACTGCAGGCATGGTTGAGCTCCAGTGTCGACCCGCAGGCCTCGGGAGTCGTTCTCGTCACCCAGGCTTCTCTTGATCGCCTCCCAAGGCTGGAGGCGCAGCTGCTTGCATGGAGAGGAGCTGCGTCTGTGGCCTTGTACGTCCCATGGAGCGACCAGAGGCAAGAGACGGAAGACCGTCTGAACAGCATTCGTGACATGTACGGGCGGCTGCTGGACGCTGGAGTCGGGTACGTCGGATGCCTCTGCTGATGCTCCCGGTGATGTTTGTGGTGCAGCGGTGTAGTAGTGTCCATCCTCTTCGGAAACTCTCCGTCAGAGCACGAGTACAACAACCTCTACCCCATCAACGCTCTGCGCAACCTCGCCCTCAACACGTCGAAGTTCTGCGCTGCTGAGCTGGTGCTCCTAGTCGACGTCGACTTCCTGCCCTCCAAGGCGTTGGTGGACAAGTGCCAGGATGAGGAGTACCTCGCAGCGATGCGGCAGGCAAGCGCGATCGGGAGCATGTACGAGCAATGACCTGTCCTCCTGCAGATGACGTCTGCAGGAAGCGCGCTAGTAGTTCCCGCGTTCGAGGTTGAGGACACGGGAGGGGATGTCCACCAGTGACGCAAGGGTTGCAGATGCAGGAGCTTGATGCAGACGCGTCGCATCTGAGCATGGAGGAGCTGCAAGAGCTCTGCAAGGAAGGGAGGGCTGAAGGGTTCCACGTGACCAATTACCCCAAGGGACACAGTCCCACGGACTTCGAGCGATGGTTGGAGGAGGAGGACGAAGGGAGGGGGGGGGGGGGAGGGAGGACGGCGCGACGACG
>NW_005434549.1:119971-127755 GCF_000315625.1 Guillardia theta CCMP2712
GGGGGGAGGAGGGAGGAGCTGCTGGTGACTTATCCGGTGCCTCAGGTTCAGCAGCACAGAGCCTTACGAGGTGGAGTACCAGAGCAACTACGAGCCCTACGTCATCATGAGTAGCTCGATCGCATGCCCGATCATTCCTGTGACGTGTGTACGGCTGCAGATGTCAAGACTGTCCCCAAGTATGACGAGAGGTTCAGGGGGTACGGCATGAACAAGGTGAGAGAAGGAGTGAGCTGCTCAGCAACTGTGACCTCTCACTGTGACCTCTCTCGCTCACTCCCTCGCAGATCTCGCACTTGTACGAGGTCAGCAGAACCCACCGGCTGGTGGTGCTGCCACAAGTCTTCATCGCGGCCTACGAGCACGCCAAGTCCACGTCATGGGAGCGAACCTTCGGGGAGAAGAGAGACCCGGCGCATGCTGTCAGGATCGCTGTCTGTGAGTCAAGCATGCCGGCGAAGAGGAGGCAAGGAGGTGTACTGACTGAGGGATCGCAGTGTGGGGGAGGTTCAGGCAGGAGAAGGACTCCGAGTATTCCGACAAGGTCGACCGCCTTGCTCCTGCTGTCCTCTCTTGGCCCAGCAAGAGGTCAGATCCAACTGCAGCAGTTCAAACCTCGCACGCGCTCGTGGTGTCATTCGCTCGCCGTCGGAAACCTCTGCGAATGTTCGAGAGGTCGAGGAGCAAGCTTCAGGAGCTGCTGGCATCGAGGTGCCCCAGACGCCATCCAACGCTGCTCTCAGCCGAGGCATTCTAAACAAGGCAAGTAGGATGAGGCAAGGAACCTTCAAGGCTCCTCCTCCTCCTCCTCCTCCTCCTCCTCGGTGCTCTGCTGGCCTTGAAAGTTACCAACTTGTTGCATTCGGTATTGGATGTTTGTGTCGTTGAGCTATAACCATTCGGAAGTTCGACTGAATGAGCGGAACAAATCTTTTCTAGTAAACTGATTTTCGAACTAAAATGTCATTCTTGTTGTTGTACTGGCTGAGCCATATGTGGTACCATCGCTCGTAACAAAACGTAACTGAAACTTGTACAAAAAAAGTCAGCGATACCTTGTCATCAAGGTACACTTACGAGGAATCAGTACAAATGACAATTATAAGTCTATACATGTTTCATAAGTCTATACATGTTTCATAATTTAAATAGTACCAATATCTACATTCCTGGTACAAACATAGAAACAGCCACTACTCTGCTGAATAACTAAATGTTTCTATGCATCACTACTGGTGTGTAGGGCCGGCCATATCCGCCAGCCAGGGATCGAAGTACCCCTACCCCCTCTTCTCCCTGGTACTCTCTATGTAAGACTCCGATCAGCAACAGGTGGGTACTCCAGCACCAGCAGTGCCGTGGGGAGAAGGGGGCGGCTGAAATGTGAGAGGCCGAAGCGAAAATGCTGAAGGACTGGTCTGCCAGTGCGACATTTGCTCGTGAATGATGCAAGGATGGCATGTTAACACCTGATTCAAACATGTTGAACATGTGACATTCTTACATTCGCTTCACCTTGCGATATATTGCTCTTTCTTGCTATCTTCAATTTGCGTCGCCGCCTTCATCTCCTTGTGTATACCTCACGATAAATAACGTGCTTGTTTGTGATCCTTGCCTGCTCTAATTCGCATGTGTTTTGCCAACCAGTCTTGGTGATGAAATTGTCACTGCTCTCGAGATAGAATTGAATCCTGTGGCTGATATTTCTGACAGCTTCATTTACAGACGTTAATTCACTCACTCGCAACAAGCTGGAATTCTCTGTTGTGCACCGCAGGATCAGGGTTAGTGAACTGCATGAGAGCGTGACATCAAGGATGTCCAAGAACGTCACGAGCTTTGTCAATCAGACGGTGAATATTTTCGAGCAGCAGGGCCATGTGAAATTGACGAGATGGGGACCAGGTCCCAAACTTTGACAACAACATTCAGAACCCTGGCCTGATTGCAGCAATATGCTTCGGTGGTGTTATGACAGTCCTTTGGTTCTTGTGGGTGCGGGGAGGCATGCCTACGGATCATATCATGAAGATGATAGATGAGGAGAAGAAGATGCTCGAGAGTGGGCAGCTCAAGAATACTCTTCAGAGTCAAGTCCGTCTAGGATCATCGGTACGAAAGCCTTTCTTCTCGTTGAGAACTTGTTGATTTCATGGCAGTTGCAACGAAAAGATCAGACAAGTGAGGCAATCAAACAGCAGATCCGAGATCTCGATGATCGACTTAGGGAGTTGTGTTCCGAAGACAACAACGATGAACAGGAGCGATCAGAAGCTGATGCGGCAGGAGTTGGAAACAATCATTTCAAGTATGAGACGCCATCCCAGATCAAGCTGGAGATTGCTGCGTTGGAGCGGAAGATACAATCTCATGCAGGGGGTATGAGGATGTGAAATCGACAGACACAGTCACCAATCGTGAATGATACGTCCCAACTGCCGAGCCTGGAGAGCCGGAGAGCCGTTCGAGTCGCATCTTGGCGCTACCAGGAACTGCCCAGCTGTCAGTCCAACTCAAATGCGACGAATCATGTTATGAGGGCAGCGCAGCCTTCAAGTCGGGCGATCCGACAGTGTAACAAGGACTCCTCTCCCGGCGGTTCCCGAGAACCGGGGGCCCGGCAGGCCGCCGGCGGCCGGTCCGTCCGTGCACCGTCGGCACTCGCCAGTGACAGGCCGCGCTGCAAACGGGCCGGGAGACCGTCCGACGGCGGGCCGCTGTGCCGCATGCCCGCCGCCAGTGGCGCCCGCCGTGAACTTGCGCGGCTGTGACGTGACGTTATCCGTGATAGTGCCGTCGGAACGAGGTGGGCCATCCGTGAATGGTCCGATGATAAGCAAGAAGCCTTGGCTGATTTGATATGATTCATTGTCTAAGGCTTATTGTCAGTCCGGCGGGTACTATCAGTTAGGCGCCTGAGTCCCCAGCGGCGCCGTTACTCAGTAGTTATACACTGCCGACTCTCGATGCAAGAACCTCTCAGCTTCATATAATATTGAATGATTGAACCGTGATTTCTTGCCACTGAGAAGTTCAACGGTAACGGGCTCACTTACTAGCTATTAGTATCGCATCCGCCGTGGAAGTCACTAGTAGCCGCTGAGCCTGACGGACGGCAGGGCCGCCGCCGCAGCTGAGCGCGGCCCGGCCGGGCCCCGGCCGGGCCGCGTCACAGTGCCCGGGCCCCCACTGAGGGGACAGAGTCGCGGAACCCCGGGCGGCCGGTCCGGTCCGTCACCGGGGCGGGGGGGCGGCGAGTCCCGGTCCGACTGACCGTCACGGCGTACCGTACCGTCGCCTGGGCGGCGTAGCGTACGGTCACCCGGCCCCCGGGCCCCCGGCGCCCGGCGGCGCCCGGCCGGCGGCGGCGGCCGGGCCGCCCCCGCCCGGCGCCGGCGGGGTCGCCCGATGGGCGTGCCACTGCGAGTGACTGCAGCCTCCGGGTGCTGAGACCACCCGGGACCTACTAGGGCCACCGTGCCACACCGACGGTCCCAGCCTACTTGAGCCTCAGTCACAGAGTCGGCGATCCGAGCCGCTCCGGGAGCCTGAGGCGACCGTAATTGATGACTACCCGTCCGACATTCGGAGTCAAGCAGACCCGAAGGGGGTAGGGTACTCTCCCTCCCCCCGCAATCACCCCAGTTTGACCGCCTGCTCTGATCCTGGTCCTTCAGACTACACACAGCTGGCGCTGCTCCCTGCTAATTCCTCCCTTCCCCTCCCCCCCCGCCCCCCCCTTCCTCCCGAGTCCCCTTCTTCCTCTCTGCCACCTTCCGTCCTGATAGCTGACATCTGTCTCATCCCCTACCTCCGTTGCTGCTCCAGTCTGGTCTAGGCTTTTACAATGTCCTCGGTAATCACTGCTACAAACTCTGTTTGTCCGCCATTGGAGCCTGGCTCCCTTGGTTCCATGGACAATACTTCGAGAAGAAAAGGAGTCGTCATTACCGAACGGAAATCAGACACTTGTCCTCCAGCACCAAAAGAATTCTTCGACAGTTTCTTTGGTGTTCAACATGACTCTGCACGATTGCAGACTGTGTTGTCGTTACCTGATTACATGGACTAACAATTGCATTTCTTTTTAGTAGAGCTTGCTATCTTTGTCTATCAATGTGAACACATTGCCAAGTATAGAAGATAATTGCTCACCTAGTCTTTGAAAACAAACCTTCAGTTCGAATCTTCCTGTAATGGATGTTTTCGGCCAGATAAAATCCATGAATGAAGCCGGTAGCAAATAATCTGAGTTTTGCAAGAAACTGTCCTCATCTATTTCATCTCCCTCCCTCCCTCCCTCCCTCCCTCCCTCCCTCCCTCCCTCCCTCCCTCCCAGCGAGGGGCCGAGTGGTTCTGGCGGCCCAACTTTGCCAGTTGCTCAGACGGTGAGGCTGAACCGGAAGCCAAGGGCCAGTGACCGTCACTAGCCGCTACAGTACGGTCCGATCATGACCGTGTCCGATCACTGAGTCACTCCCTTGAACGCCTGACCGTCCGACGGTCTGGGACCCGGGCGACGGACACAGCCGTCGGGCGCCGTCAGTGAGTGGCGGCCGCTGCGGGCGCCGCGCCGCACCGTCTAACCGGGAGCACAAGCCTTTGTTAGACTTGTACTGTGACAAAGTAATGCCGCAGACATCACTGATATCGACCTTAGTTGTAACAAGACAGTTTTTGCTCAAGACCGAGTTTAATGCACACGAAACCAGAATTGAGGAGCACATGAGAGATAGACTGTATCCTTCTAGGATGTGGAACCCACAGGGCCAAGTATCCAGACATGAGAGGACCTTAGCAAGACGGCTAGGAAAGCCCCCTCTTCCGAGTTCGTCGCACGTACCGTACTACATTGCCGCCGCAGGCTCGAAAAACTTGCCACCGCCGTGGTAAGGGCGCACAGTGTCACACGTGGCCAGTGGCCGGGGTGCCCCTGGCCCGGCCCGCTGCACTGACGCGCCGCCCGGGACTGCGCCCGGGCCCCGGATCTCGGCCCGATCGTCGCGGCAGTCGGTGACGACTCCCGGAGCCCCGGCCGCGGCCGGGCCGGGCCGTGCCAAGTCAGCCGAGTCAGCAAGGCTGACTAGTTGCCAGGATGGCAGGATGGGAGGACCGTACCCCTACGTCATGAGTTGAGCTACGGCACTATGATAGCGACTGGGGGCGCATCTAGAAGCCCGTCTTAAGGGGAGGTATCATGGTACCAGACCGTCCGACCAAGATAGTCGAACACGCGACGTTTGGTGAGACTGCGAGTAGCCTCCCGCGCCTTGTTAGAAGCTACCTCCCCCTCTCTCCCCTCCCCTCGCTCTCCTTCACTCAGCGGTCTACCCTTCCTTCTGAGAACGTTGACTCCCATTCTTAGCACAGTTCCCTCCTCTTTCTTGTCTCTCTCCTCTGCCACCCATGACAGTTACCTCCTCCGAGCCCTGTTTTCCTTCCCAACAGCCCTGCTCTTCCCCCACCCCCGAGTCCTCCTTCTTCCAGTACTTCGGCTCTCCTTCCCTCACCGCTTGCCCGGTGTCTGACCGCCGCAGCATCTTCCTCGACTTCTCCCTCGGCTACGACGAGGCCAGTCACAGCAGGTGGATAGACGCTTACGAGGGCCTAGGAATGAAGCGGGCGCTCTGGAGCAAGATCTTGCCTGACGTGCACATCGAAGAGAGCTCAATGGAGCTAGAGCAGGAGGGAGCAGATGATGGGACGCAGACATGGACTCGGCAGGAGGAGGACAAAGGGGATAGACGAACGAGGCAGAAGCAGGAGGTTCAGAATACTGGGCCAGTGTTGTGATGGTGCGCGCAGTAAGATTTGGCCATTTTCGATAGAGGTATTGTGCTGTGTGAGTGGAGGGTATTGATGAGACTTGCATCGTGTAGTTGGAACGGGAAATCATTGTAAATTATTGTACAACAAGTCAAAAATTGCAAACCGTTGGTTGCCATCTTGCTTGCAGAAAGCTGGCAATGGGAGAGGGAGAAGGGTTTTAATCGCTGTTTGTTGAGGGCCTTGTGCGTGTACGGGCATGGCAGAGGAGCAGAAGAGAGAAAGATTGGCTCTGATCAAATGCTTGACCATCCGAACGATCTTGGACGTCAATCAAATGCTTCGCGATCCTACTCGTGCTGCCAGACTTGTAGCTCTCCGGTGTCCATTCCAACAGCCAGCAGCCTGAGCTGAGAGGTCAAAGAAAGACATCAAAATCGTCACGCTACCGATGCGACAGCCCCAGACATCGGACCCCAGGAGCAGAGATAGTCCGCACGCACGTCCATGATCGCGAGGACCACACCTGGTGGCAGCCGTGACGTAGAGACAGCATCGCCCGACGAGGGTTCTCACCTTGACAGTAGAATCTCGACTTCCTGTGATGATCCAGGGCAACGACGTTATGATGCATGTGATGACGTCATCGTGCCCTATGAGGGTCTGTACCTTCTTCCCAGCGTTGAGATCTACAATCTGGTCCAGACGATCAGAGATGGTGTTGAAGGCCACAGATACAAGCACACTGCGACAAACACCTCCAACCCTCGACAGAGACACGTTGGTGGTCACAACAGAATTGCGAGCAAAGAAGCAAAGACGAGACGAGAACCTGCAATTGCGTGTCTGAAGCCCCAAAGATGAGACTTCGCTCCCACGAGAGGGCGTTGATTGCGCACCCTTCCGATGGAGCAGTCTTGAAGGTGTTCTGACCGGTCAGGAGGTTCCACACGAGTAACTAGCCGCATGTCATCTGCAGTCACAGCCAGCCTCTCTGCCTCACCTCCCCTGAAAGGCTCCCGCTCACAGCCCGATCGCCGTTCCTCTGCCGTTGCTCAGGCGACAGGCACAGGGCAGGAAAGCACCTGAAGCGAGAGGACGGAGGAGGAGTGTCCTCGTAGCGTCGCGCTGCAGTCTGCCCCTGTGCCTCCCTGGAGGAGCCACGCATCAGGCATTGACGCGCTCACAGAAAAGGATAGACCTCTTTGACGTGCCAAACCTTGAGGGTTCTGTCCCAGCTAGCAGTCACGAGCCGAAGCTCGTCATCAAGGCTGATGGTCTGTGAGGAGCAGAGAAGAGCAGGAGGAGAAAAAGACCTCATGGCTGAGATGTAGTGGTCGTGGCCATCAAACGTTCCTAAACCATGAATGATGCAAACAATTAAACAGTGAAAGTATCCACCTGTCGGCTTGCCCGTCTCAAAGTTCCAGATGCGGCCTTGGGAAAGTCAGACGTGGGGTGAGAGGACCGAGCTTCTGACCTGTTGCTTCTCCCCCTGAAGTCAGGATGCCCCTGCAGTCCCTCAAAGCTCAGTTTGTCCTCCTCTAGCCATTGTGATTCACCTCTGCATTTCTGCACAGCGCAGATTGCTCGTGTGTCCGTGGAGGACGCGGCGACAATCCTGCAAGGCTGAAGTCACCCCATGAAAGCTAAAGGCTGTAGGAGAGAGAAGGAGGGATGGGAGAGGGGGGAGCGAGGAAGGAAGGGGAGCGCAGAGAGGTAGAGAGAGTGGCAGAATCAAATGCGGGGGAGGGGCGGGGGGGGCGGGGATGGTTGGGGGGGGGGGGGGGGGGGGGTTGGATGGGGGGGGGGGGGTACGTTTTTTGGGAGTGGTGGGGGGTTAACGAAACCTGACGTCCTGGGATCGGGCGGGAGAGAGCAGGGGAAGAAAACGGAGACCAACTGAGGAGACATTTTCTGCATGATGCCATGATGCACTTGACACCCAGTAATTTGACCACAGTAAAGCAAAGAAGCCACGAGAGCTGGCGTAAGGGATGGGCCCTCAGATAGTA
>NW_005434549.1:127855-139878 GCF_000315625.1 Guillardia theta CCMP2712
TGGTCGAGAAAGTTCGACTAGCCCGGAGGTCCCGAATGCTCCACTTGACGACGTCAGGACAGTGGAAGTGGAGGGAGAGGTGAAGCTCGCGGGTGAGGTAGGAGCTGTTGCCGAAGGAGATGATGGTCACAAATATCTCCAAGCTTATGCTGGTGCGGGGGGGGGGCAACAAGTACAGGCAGAGGAGGCTCATTCTTAGATTCCACGTTCCATATCCTAATGAGTCGATCTCGCCCGCCTGGGCTGAACTCTCAGGGGCACAGCAGCAACAATCAGGTATCGACGCACCTGTGATCAACGTATCGCCCTGAAAGTTGATGTGGGTGACTCCATCGGCATGTCCATCCACGCTCGTGACTCTCATCGCATCCCTCCTTCAGCGTCAGCCCCCGCCTTTCGCTACCGACACCGCGCACCTGGCCCAGGAGTCCAAGGGCTCCGATCGAGGGTCAAGCGGGTTGGTTGGGTTCCGCATGGAGTTGTCGTTGGACCCTGACGCTCTGTTGGAAGCCTCGCCTCCTCCAGTGTCAGAGCCTGTCAGAGCCTTGCTCTCGCACCTCTCATGCTCGGACTTGCAGGCGACGGCGCAGTCTCCTGGTGCCTATTGCCGACGTCCTTGTCTGGCAGGGGGGCTGCCGCCTTGGTAGGATTCTGAGGCAGCATGATCTGAACGAAGGAGGTCACACGACACCAGCCTGTAGCAAGAGACTTGCCGGGTCTGGAGGAGCGATCCCGATGACAAAGAAGAGCTCTTCCATGTCTGAAGCTACGTGGCCGATCACGTCCTCCAAGTCGACCAGGCTTCCGTCATTGAACCGGATTTGAGAGACAGTAACTGAGCCTGCACCTGGAGCAAGATCAGCAGAGATGGACATGATGAGGTTGGCAGCTGCCTAAGGAGTTGTGCTTCTCATATCTCCTGGCAACATCCACGGCAAGTTCTCCGAAGGTCTGCAGCAGGAAGGAGGCTGAGCGCGAGTTTGAAAGCATCGTCTTGCAAGACTCTTAACCTGATCGTCCTTGTTACATGGAACTCGAAACTTTTGCCCGTTCACGTTCGCCACGACTCTGAGATCCAAGTGAGCAAACAAACCGCATCGAGGCCTCCGATCGCAGACGTTTGCAGGCAGCCAGCATCCACATCGGACACGATGGAGAGAATCTCTTAAAGACTATGTTCATCACATGCACTTCCTCCATGATCAACTAGATGACACCATTCACCTCCCTCTTCTCTTCTCCTCCTCCGCCTCCCTCCCTCTCCCTCTCGTTCATACCGCATGCTCGCCATGCTGAAATCCCCCTACTGAGAATTGCAAACACTGCCCGGAGTGCCGGGACCAGGCCCGACTGGGCATCATGTAACCGTCAACCGTAACGGTGTGTTAAGACCAAATTGAAAAGAACCTTTCAAGTAAAGTTAGTGACTCAAAGAACGAGAACCCACTGCCTCGGATCGCTCAGTTGTGCCGGCTCCGGCGCCTTCTCCTACTTGCCTTCCTTGGCAGCCATCTGCCGGATGTAACCTCAGGCACTGATACACAAGGGTCCGAGAGGTATCGACTGATTGCCAACACCTTGGGATCGAAAGCTTGCTCTCAGTGAAGTCTACATGATGATTGCATAACTTCCAACGACTCCCGCATACACAAACGGCCTTGGAGCGATGAATCCTTTGCAGGAGGTAGACAGCAGCATTCACAACGTCATTAAAAGCTTGTTGAGGCTGCTCATCACTACGCATGTAAACGACTCTCCGTCAACACGTGGTACATGGGTGAATTCGTGCCTTGACAACTTCCTTGTTTCGAACGCACACGTTCAAGGAGACACGCTGTCTATGTCCTACCTTGCCAACTCACTCTGCTCATCTCAAACAGACACCATCCGTAATCTCGTAGAGATGTCTCTGTGTATGAGTTTATTAAAGCTCCTATCTTTTCATTGCACTTCAAATGCACACGCCTCTTGATCCCCCACACGCAAATTGACAGAGCAGGGATGCTGATCCTCTTGCACCTCCCATCCGTCACTTCCTTTCGTCTCTTCCTGTCTCGCCGCCCCTTGCCCACATCCCGTCCCTGCCTCCTCCTCCTTTTCCTCCTCGCCTTGAGTTGTACTCGCTCCGATGTACTCGACGTACTGTGAGGCCGACGACGAGAGCGCCCGCATGAAGCCCAGGCCCTCGTAAGCGTCTATCCACCTGCTGTGACTGGCCTCGTCGTAGCCGAGGGAGAAGTCGAGGAAGATGCTGCGGCGGTCAGACACCGGGCAAGCGGTGAGGGAAGGAGAGCCAAAGTACTGGAAGAAGGAGGACTCGGGGGTGGGGGAAGAGCAGGGCTGTTGGGAAGGAGGGCGATTAGAAGGAGCAGAAAGCGTCTGAGAGTGGTACATGGAAGGCAGAGAGGAGGGAGGAGCAGGCTTGCAACAATGATGCTCGGTAGGAGGCATGTTGAGATGCGAGGAAGAGGAGGAAGATGAAGTAGTTCGAGGTATAAAAGGCCGATTTCCCTTTTATTGACTGAAAAAGAAGCAGATATACAGCTAGCCAAGTTTTATTTTTATATTAGTTTTATATTAAACCCGACGGTGCAGGATCATGGGGAGGAAAGGTAGTGCCTTCTAGCATAGTTTCTGCATCGAGGAAATTCCAAGAAGGAGGGGCTGCCGCTGTGCAGTCTGAGCCCTGCGGTAGAGATAAACAGGTCCGGGTTGTCGTAGACTCCGGCAGGTCTTAAGGGTGGCCCACGGGAGCCACTCAGTGACTCGGACCCTCAGGCTTGCGACTTGAGCCCGAACAGGCTCGTACTGATTTTTAACTTAACTTTGAGTAAAGTATGAACTCCGATGCTCAACCGTTGCGAGGTGACTCTCAAGTCACTGCTACTACGGCAGTGCCAGTCGGACTCCCAGCCTAGCGGCTACAGTACTCACTGTGTGTTTAACTTAACTTTGAGTAAAGTGTGTTTCAATGATTGTCCTGTCCTCCGGAGTGACTGACTTTTTTAACTAACTTCGAGTAAAACTTGAAACGGCGCTAGTACGACCGTCCGAGGCTCTCCCGGAGTGATGAACTTTGTCCGACCGTCCTCGTACTACTGATTTTTAACTTAACTTTGAGTCGAAACTTCAGTAGAGGCTAATACGGGTAGCCTAGTACGCCGTGACGCCGAGTGCCAGTGATTGTCCTCGTACTACGGTACTGTTTCAAGTTTAAGTGAACTTAACTTTGAGTAAACCGTGAACACTGGCACAGTCAGTCACTGAGTCAAGTACGGTCAACTTGCCAAAGATATTCGACGATCATCCGGCACTGCACAATCATCATGGCCGCCCTGCCGCGCCATCGATCCGCCGCCATGATTGTGCGGCACCGTTTGTGAACGGCATGCGGCTGACGGCAGTAATCGGATCGGATCCGGGATCGGAGTGTCCGCCCTGGCGGTACCGTCAATTTGCGCGGGGAAGTAGTGACTGGTTTTTAACTTAACTTTGCGTAAAGAAGATTTTTAACTTGATTTGAAAACGGCCCGGAGGCTGCCGCAGTGCCCAGTCAGACTCTCGGCTTCCGAAGTTCTTTCACTGAACTTCGGAAGTTTCCCGGCGAGGCTTTCCTGGCAACCGTTGGCAATTTACTAGGCTTAGACAAATTTAAAACACTTTTTCTCGGGAGTCACGGGAGGCTGCCACAGTCAAAGGCCAAGTTGCCGTCACAGTGCCGCGGGCGCGACTCGGATGTACCGTCGATACTACGGTAAGTTCGACTCAGTGCCGCGTGCAGCGGTCAGCGGCGCCCGGCCGGGTTATGGAACTTCTGCCATGATGATACGGAAGTTCAAGTTACTACACTGTGACCAGCAACCTGTGAGGCCCAACGGTTGGCAAGTTGGCGATCTGATAGCCTTTCACTCCGGAAGTCTAGTACACCGACTTTCAGGAGTCTTGAAAGGAGCCCACATGCAGCTGCCAGGACTGAGTGCAACTTGGCAAGACTTCCGGAAGTTGGACTCCGGAGTCCGACCTACTATGATGCGAGGAGCCGCGAGGAGGAGCGAGGAGGAGCAGGTCGAGATTGCTGATGGGCGTACAGATGCATCGGCACAGACTCGGAGGCGCAGGGCCAGTGATGTGGTGGAGGAGCAAATGGGAGGAGATGCAACAACATGGACATGGATACAATTTCTCACTCCTGTTGGACAAGTTCTCCTTGACTTACATCGCTGCTGCTGCTGCTGCTGCTGCTGCTGCTTCTGCTCCTCCTCCTCCTCCTCCTCCTCCTCCTCCTCCTCCTCCTCCTGGTCTTATATCCCTCCTAAATTGTGCATTCATCACATGCTTTGAGCTGCAAGAGGTTTTGCCTTCCCCTCTCCTTCTCCTCTTCCCTTCCTCAGTACCGCCAGCAAGATCGCAGCTCCCGCCGCCATGCCGATGGCGCCGATCCCCACTGACGCGGCCGTGCGAACGGAGGGAGAAGCATTGGAGCCACGAAGGATGGCAGCAAGAGCCCAGGATACAGCACCAGCGTAGCCAAGGGAAAGAGAACCTGAGACAACGGTGAGAAGAGAACCAGGGAAATGAATCGTCACAACAGCAACATACACCATGGCTACACCTCCTCTCCTCGTGCTCTCCACGCTCAACCTTCCCATCTCTGACTCCCCTCCCCTCCCCTCCCCTCCCCTCCTTCAGCCTCACCTGCCCCCCATGAGTAGAAGGATGCGATCGCCCCAACGCTCGCCATGCCAGCAAGTGTCACAGGGAGACCAGCGCCGAGCTCCTCCTTCCCTCCTGCCATGCTCTGTCCAACCAGTGCGATCCCGATGCAAGAGGCGGCGCTCAGCCATCCGGCGTTGATGGCAGAAGGAAGGCGCAGAAACAAAGTACTCGCAACGTTGCTCTCTACCTTCCTCAAGCGTCTGCATGCCTCTAAGCCACTAGCGTAGGCTGCACAGAGGAAGAAGCTGCATGGAACAAAGATAGCAAGCTGTGATGATGCAGGAGCATTCTGCGACAGGGGAGCATGCACGAAGACAAGCTGCCAAAGGTTCTGCGCCGCCCACATCATGAGCCATGGCTTGCAGACAGCAGCAGCATTCTTCTGGTTGACGTTGGACCTGTCCGAGCTGGAGATGAGCGAGAGGATGACTCCTCCTCCCTGCAGCAGGAAGATGATGCCCCATATGGAGAACGCGTAGCCGGCGGGGGTGATGCTCGTCGGCCATAGTCCAGAGATCTTGGCGTTGGTTGGGCCCATTGTTCCATTCATGGCCATGGCGTTGACGGCGATCAGAGCACCATATCCTCCTGCCATTCCAAGCTTCCATGCTGCACTCAGATGATCCTCACCACCACCACCACCTCCTCCCTTGCCTCCTCCCGTCTTGCTTCCTGCGGCTCCCATGAAACTGGACAAACAAGGACCCCCTCCACCCCCTCTCATCTACCCTCACCCTTTTCTGAACAACTGTTAATACCTTAAACCCCAAAAATTCCCTTGAATTGTAGGGGTACTCTGAGGTATCCCCTCCTAAAGAGATCGAGGATACCCCCATTTTTATCACCCCCTACCCTCAGGGACCTCAGCCTTTATATGAGTCACAGGCTGTCCGACGACTAGTGGTGACTGAACTTCAAGAAGGCCCCGAAGCCGCCTAGTACTACTTGAAGCCCGCCGAGCCTGAGTCACGTGTCGCCGGTCATCTTGCCGTACTAGTACCGGCCGACTCTCGACCAGGCTCAGATGGCCCATCATTGCGGAGTGAAGCCTGCCAGGCCGGGCCGGGCCGGAGAGGGCGGCTTCACTGAGTGGCTCCCACTGGCCCACCTCCCCACCTCGGGCCAGAACTCCTCCCCCACCTCCCAGGCTACCTCCACCGTCTCCCCTAAGTTGGAGTCATCAGTACCATCAGGACAAACTCTCAGTCCATGGTATTTTCTAATGCTGAAGTGCTCGGCCTCCGACTCAGGATGAGATTCGTAGCTTCACTGACGAGGCTCAAGGGCAGGTGTTAGGGAACAGGCAGACGAACGTGTCAGGCTCGAGGGTGTAGGCTGACTTGGCTTGCGACACGTCAAAGTTCAGCTGACGCAGGGAAGCAACCTGCGTGGCATCAGGCGAGGTATCGCAAGGCAGCAGGTGGTCGACCGTTACGGAGAACAGGTTGGCGATGGAAAGGAGGGTATCCCCTAGCACGACCTTGTACGACCTTCCGATGTTTACCTGCAAGACTTATCAGCCATCCTCCCAGCTCCCCTTCAGCTCCAGCCGGGCTCGAGGCTGACTGACCTCTTGCCCAACATCCACCGTCGAGTTGTCAAGTTGTGCATTCAATCCCCAGATCGTCAACCTGCCATGGCCTCAGAGCCCAGCTGCACACCAGAAGCAACCCCACCAGTCAGCCTTGAAGATCTGCCCGATCCGCTGCAGATCGTCACCTGCCAGATCGTCAGCACGATGACGGACGGAAAAGGAGCAGGGGCACCGGGCTGAGCCATGTATTTACACTTGGGGACCACAACTCGGATGCAGACGGACGTGCTGGCGACCTGGCAGCATCCAGTCACTAGTCAGCATGAGCATGCAGCTGCTATCCACCGCTGGTCTCGAGATATCTCCTCTTGCTGGGGGAGCAGAAGGTGAGAAGGAATACGAACGTAAAGAGGTGCAAGTGACCAACCTGATAGGCGGAAACAGATCGTCTTGTTGTACCCTCCCATGTTGATATCAGGCCGCCATGAAAATCTGGCGAGAGACTGGTCAGGGTGGTAACTTGCTGCCTCCTTCCTATCCTCTGTGCTGCACGTTGTTTTCTCCCGCTCCTTCTGCCCTTCCCTCCATGCTCCAACTTACTCTGCCGTCAGTTGTGCGACATTGACGCTGTCCGTCGCTTTGACTTTGGTCTGCTGACTTGGCGTGTTGACAGTCACAACCTGCAGCGTCGAAGAATTAACTGAGAGAGACGGAGACATCGGCATACGAACCTGCCCATACTCGATCGTGCCTTCCACGGAGATTTCCAAGAGGTCATACGGGATACTGATCCAGAGATTCAAACTAGCTTGTGTTGCAACAGGAGCATTCACCTGCTCTGTCCGATGATAGAGACAGTCTTCGTATCCCTCATGTAGAACGACACCGACTGGTTGGCCGTCGGGGTCGCGAAGCTCAGCACAGCCTGCAACAAGTTCCGTCAGTCCCATGAGTGCTGACATGTAGCGGATGGACTTAACCTGCTGCTCGACTACTGTAACACTGATGCACTTCTGTACCACCACCAATGTCACCAACCCCCCCGGCGAGCGCAACACAAGGATCACCTGCTCAGAATGTGTACCAATCCCATCTACAGCCTCATAACAGATCCAGTGCACTCCAGTCTGCAGCTCATCTCTTCAGCACACGTCGATTCGCCCGCATCGCACTTTTCATGTGCCGATGCATGTACCTGCTTCGCGCTCGGCATCCAATGCACGTCGACCGAGGCCAACACGTCGGTGTTGCGGGCGTTTTGCGTCCGACCCCCTTCAGGCAGCTGAAAGATTCGAATCCCCTGGATCTGCATGTGACGTCAGCTAGGATGAAGAAATGCTCCACTTCATACGGATCTCTGATTTGAAGATGTCGCGGATATAGTGAAGAACACGTCGTATCCGACGTATCCCTGTAGTGTAGAGACCGTGGGGCTAAGGAATGTCGGCCTCACTGCCCAGTCTGCTTCAGGAACCGTGTTGACGACGAAGAGCAGCGGGACCATGAATCCGGGAACCGACAGAGTTTGCACAATCACTGAGAACGCACGTTGACAAGAGCCCTGATAACTTGGGTTGGTCACTGAAAAGTTGGTTGTCAGCAGCCCGCCGAGGTAGTCCGGCCCGTTGAAGAAGAACACATTCCGGTCAATTGACAGCCCGCTGGTTTCCAGCCCTTGGCCAAGGCGCCAGAAAGGAGAGTTGATCCCTCCTGGCGTGTTGGCGGGCAGCTGGATCGTGCTCGCCATGTGCTCCTGGACGTAAACTGCTGGAAGCGACTTGAATGATGGCGAGGCCGGAGCGTTGAGGAGGTCGACGTATGCAGTGAGGTTGAAGGGCTTGTATGAGCAAGGCAGACAGCAGCCTTGCAACGTTGCCACCCACGGCGCACCGTTGTTGTTGGGTGCTGGGTATGAGGCATACATGTAGTACGCCTCCCCGTAGACGTAGTTCTGGTCGACTTCCTGCACAAACATCTGGATCCTGGATGATGGACCATGGCCAGGGTTGAAGACAACTGTTCCACTGTCCACTCCTGCTGTTCCTACGACATCCACCACGTCGCCTCCCTGCACTGTCCTGAACTCGGCGGTCCTGCTCCACCGCATTGGTATCACAAACTTCACCACGTTCCCCATCTCCTGACTGTATCTAATCGTTGCATATTGCAGCTCTGACGCTGTTACGGGCTTGAAGACACAAATGAATATAAACATGTAAGTAAGAAGTAAGAATGATGAGCTCCTCGCTCGAAAGTCCAAGCCTCTATTGCTGGTTACGCTGCTTCCCCTACCATGCGATAGTATGCCTAAGGAGTTGCCCATGTCATCCATGGCATCGCAACTATCGCAGGGATCTGTGAGTCTTGTTGCTCTTGTTCTGATCCTCTCAGACGCGTCGCAGTGCATTCCAGAGCCTCGTCGCTCTCTTAAACCGTCATCGTCCGAGAGGAGGTAACGTAGGTCACGGTGCGGGGCTCCAGAAGAAGGAAATGCTTGCGACTGTGAGGAGGCAGAGGAGGCAGAGGAGGCAGAGGAGGCAGAGGAGGAGGAGACTTGGAGACTCTCGAGGAGGATGCTTCTCTCTCCTGGACCAGCAGGAGCTGCATGGCGAACCTCTCGCCGCCTCCGCCCTGCCATGGCCTTTCGAGATAGGGGGCAGGTCCAATCTCCTGTAGGGAGAAAAGAGGGTAGTCATTGAATTTGGTGGGTAGGGGTATTGAGAGTACCCCTGATTTGTTTTTAACTATGACATATGGGGTACAATTCAAGGGCAATTGGGGGTGAAACATGGGAAATGTGGTGTTCAATGGGGTGGGTACATCAAGTTAAGGGGTACCGGGATGCGAGACTCTAATCAGTCCCAGAGGTAATTGGGGGTAGTCAATCCTTCTGATCCGCCAATGATGGCTGACCGTATGGTATTTGGCCGCCGGTACCGGTCCCGGGCCTCAGTGATGACATGCACGTGCAACCCGCCTCAGAGACTGTCCTATTTTGTGAGCGACAGCATTGACAGGAGAGGAGGAGAGGAGGGAGAGGGAGAGGGAGAGGAGAGGAGAAGACAGACAGAGGATTGAAGCTATACAGCTGTGAAGAAGGTACGGAGAATGGGGCGCGAGTCAGGAAGGAGGAGGGCTCGTAGAGAGATCGTCTACCACATGCACAAGAACGGTGTGAGCATGGAGGGCAGAAGGGAGATGACGGAGCAGGAGGTGGAATACTTCATGGAGGCCATCAACATGGGGCAGAAACAGAAGTTCGGCCTTGTTAAGCTCAGCCAGCTCAACCTCGATGCACTCGTTCCCTCCCCTGCGGACCTCCCCTGGCACCCCAGGACAACGCTCCTGGCCTACGCAGCCTGGAAGAAGAAGGATGGGGTGACTGGTGCTCTGCTGCGTGCAGGAGCGGACGCGAGTGTGCGGCATGACGAGCAGAGCGAGGAGAGGAGAGGCGACTCGTCTCAGATGTCCCGGGAATGTCTGGCGAAGGTGCAGGCGAGGACGGCAGTGTGGATTGTGAACGAGGTGGTTCGAATGCGAGCGAACATGGCGGCGGCGGAGGAGAGGCTGAGGGCCGAGGGCTGGGCATGCGCAGACTGCTCGAGTAGAGACGCCTGCTCCGTCCTCTGCTCCGAGTGTAAGAGAGTCACGTGCGAAATCTGCCTATGGGCCCGCTTGTCACGTGACTCCCACAGCTTCTGCGCGTGCGGGAGGGGAGACGTAGTGGAGCAGGTGCTGGCGGGCATGGGGGAGGAGCAAGATGGCAGCTCGATGGAGAGGAAGAGAGCCTCGTACGAGAGGTGGAGAGAACTACCAGGCAACCTGCCCTCCAAGGAGGAAGGCAAGCTGCAGCAGCTCAAGATCCCTTTCTTCCGTGCGATGCCCGAGGAGGAGGTGGCGAGGTTTTTCGTAGGAGCGACGAGGGGGCAGAGGATGAAGGAGCTGTGGAAGGCGAGCGTGAAGGGAGACGTGCTGCGACTGCGAGCTCTCGTCGACGTTGGTGTCGACGTGGATGGAAGAAACGAGTATGCCTTACTCCTGCTCCTGCTACACTGCTCCTCCTCCTCCTCCTCTTGTCCACTGCTTTTATCTTTCTTGTACGTCACTCGGTTTTCATTCTCGTCCGTTGTCTTCTCATGATATCTCATAATGTTGCTGCAGCAATTTTCTTTCATCATCTTGTTTCGTACGATCAGCTCACTGAACGTTCCTCCTGAATGTCAACTTGTCTTGTGTTGCAATGATCTGATCTCATCATTCCTCTCCTCTCTGCTCCCCATTCTCTATCTTCCTCCTGTCCTGTCCTGTCCTGTCATGTCATGTACCTTCGTCCTGTCCCGTCCCCCTTCTCTACCTCGTCTCCTCTCCTCTCCTGCTCCCTCACTGCCCCAACGTTTTACAGGTACGGACAGACGGCATTGTTCATGACAGCGATGGCGGGTCATGCGGATGCTTTCAAGCTCTTGTACATCTGGGCAGGAGCAGACGAAACGCTCGCTGCCAACGGTGGGAGCACGTGCCAGCGGGTAGCGGCAGCGCGCCAGCATCGCTCCGTCCTCCAGGTCATGAAGGACTGCAAGGTCAAGGACATGGCAAGGTCGCTGGATTGTCTCCTCCTTGAGCAAGAGAAAGTTCGTACAGACTGGCTCAACGAACTCGTGCTCCCCCACTCCTCGTCCTCTTCCTCCTCCCCGTCATCCTCCGCCTCCTCCTTCTCATCCTCAGTGCAACTGCTCATTGGTGACAGCGTCGACCATCCTGGAGCCGGCAGCTTCTTGCTCGACGAGTTGTTTCCTCCCCTTTTCCTCGACAGGCTGGAGAAACTTTGGGAGTCGCTGGACAGGACAGGAATGGTGGAGCCGGAGGGAGGAGGAGCAGAGAAAGGAGGAGCAGATTCGGAGGAGAAGATCTTTGGGGACAAAGAGGCAGCAGCAGAGTTTGCTTACAACAGAACATGCGGTCTTCAGAGATCTTACTTCTGCGATGACGAGGGATGGGTGAAGTGAGCTTGTCTTGCATGTTCTGTCGACCTCCCTCTGACTCTCCCTTTCCTCCTTGTCCTGGTCTTTTTTGCCCCACTCCTCCTCCTCCTCCTCCTCCTCCTCCTCCTCCTCCTCTTCCTCCTCCTCCTCTTCCTCCTCCTCCTCTTCCTCCTCCTCCTCCTCAGGTTTGGGATAGAAAGCGCTCTTAAGCGGGTGTATCAAGACGGTCTCATCGCAGGCTGGTGGCCGCGAGGTCTCTCGAGCTTCTCCTCGTCGCTGCTCACTGGACGGCAGGTGGAGGGCCGGAGGTTCTGCCCTACATGCGCTTCCTCTTCTACCCCCAGCCGGGCGGGTGAGTTCTACAGCTCCCCGTGACTAAGAGGAGTGGAAGAGAGGAAAGGAGCAAGGGGGGAGGGAGGGAGGGGGGGGGGGCAGGAGGGAGGGCAAGAGGGGAGGGAAAAGAGGAGTAAGGAAGGGGAGGAGCCAGGGGGGGAATTTAGGACCTCCCTCACCCCTACTAATTCCAGATGACAAGACCCCTACCAATCCCCCACATGACCGCCGGAAAAAGTTCTTTCACCCATATTATAACATTTGGGATCCCGTTATCGTCACTGTCTCCCTCGAAACTCTTCGGGGATCTTGGGCCACAGGAGGACAGGTCCCAAAAGACACCTGGGCATCAGGTCTTACCCCCTCATGGAACCCCTCTCTTCTTACCCCATCCTTTCCCTTCCGATGTCATCTTCCTCCGCCACCCCTTTTATCCTTTCGTTGTATTGACGGACTTG
>NW_005434549.1:139978-156342 GCF_000315625.1 Guillardia theta CCMP2712
GAGGTCTTTCCCTCCCCACGGACTCCCCTCCTTCCCTGCCCTCGCCTTTCCACGCCTGTCCTCCTCTCCTCCTCTCCTCCTCTCCTCCTCTCCTCCTCTCCTCCTCTCCTCCTCTCCTCCTCTCCTCTCTTCCCCCAACTCCCTTTCCTTCCTCCTTTCTCTCTTCGTCTCCTTTCCATCCTCCCCTGATCTCCCTCTCTCCTCTTCCCACTTCCGTTTCCCTTTCCTTCCTCCTTTCTCCTCTTCTCGCACCTCTCGTTTCACCTGTCCTTTTCGCAGTCGCCCCCAGCCTGACTTTCCACAGAGAAATTCGACGAGGACATTCCTGCTGTACCTCTCTGGGTGCGGCGAAGGAGGAGAGACGGTGAGAAGGAGAGGAGGAGGATGTTGAAGGGAGCACGAGGAGGGAGCAAGCAAGGGAGGAGGGAGTGGATCGGGGGGGTAACGGAAGTTCTAGGTGCTCCTCGAGCGGGAAGGACGGAACGTTCCGACGAGTGGGGAAATCCTTGGGACAGCAAAGCCGATGAGGTGAGGGGGAATGGAGAGAAAGAGGAGGGGAAGCAGGAGGGGAAGCAGGAGGCCGCAGGAGAGTGGAGGTGGGTGGCTGAGAAGAAGACAAGAGAGGAAGCGAGCGAGCGAGGGGCGGGAGGAGGAGGACCTGAGGGAGGACCTGAGGGAGGAGGCTCTGATTGTCTCCACGCAGAGGTCGACTCCTGGTTTTTCCTCATGTCTGTCCGCATGCTGGGCTGCCAGTGATCGATGCGCCCAAGCTGCTGCTGCGAGGAGAGCTCTACTGAAGAACAAGGAGAGAAGAAGAGAGATGGGAGGGGGTGCAGGACAGGACAGGACAGGACAGGACAGGACAAAATAGGGAGAGGAGGGGAGAGGGAAGAAGAAGAGCGGGAAGGGACTTACATAGCAGGAGCTGGCAAAGTACAAAAAGAAAAGTTGATGGTGGTTGTGGATGGAACCATGAAGACCGTAGTAGATCGATGTAACGAATGACAAACTTTGTTTACTAAATATTAGGAACACTGTAAGAAAGAAAGACACAAACATGCGACGACACAAGCTGAAGATCTCAAGGACATAAAACATCATCTTCAGTTCGTCGTTCAATCTTCCCAATCATCATCATCATCTCTCACTTCAACTGGAAGACAAGCAGAGTACATCATCATGTAAACAAACATCTACATCTTAAACTCATCTTTTACCGATAGACCCACTCCTCATAGATACCCTTATAGATAGTCGTCTCTTCCCGATCCCGGGGAAAACTGTTGAATGCATACCCACGAAATTAGTTCCGCTTCTGCGATTTTTCTTGTTTTTTTTGAAATTTCCTCTGCCTTTTTGTGTAGTTTTTCGTTTGAAAATTGACAACCTTGGAAAACCCTTCCTCATGATATCCATACATACTTGTTGACAAGATAGCAACATTATACCTTCACATCTCAGAGAGTCAAGCCCCATCCTTCTCCTCCTTCCACCGTCTCCTCCTCCTTCCTCCACCACATCATCTGCCGCCATAGCTCCCCGAAGGCAGCCCAGTGTCAAGTGTCCCGAACCCGCTGTTGCTGGAGCCGTCAACAGCGCTGAACATGGAGTCGCCGAGGTAGCCATGATTGTCGTACTGACCCGAGGGAAGGAAGTCCGTGCTAGGCATGGAGGACATCCAGCCGCTCTGATCTGCCACGTTCCATCCTTCATTGGGCAAGCCCTGTCGCTGCATGGCGTAGAAGGGAGGCATGTTGTTCATAGGCATTCCCCCGTTGTACGAGCCCATCTCAAGCTGCTCCCCGTCATGCAAGCTCGGCTGGAAGAACTGCCAAGAACGTTCAGCTGCTGCTGTCTCCCACTCCTCCTCCCCGCCTCCAGCTCTACGTCCATCCTCCCTCCTCCCTCACCTGGTTCTCGGCATTGCCCATCATGCCGTTGAGGAGAGGACGCTGTTCCATCCCCATGGTCTGCCAACTTACGTCAACTTTGTTTCCACCTGCTCTCCTCCTCCAAGACCTGGAGCTGCTGCTGCTGCTGCTGCTGATCGATCAGTTTGCCCTGCGTCGAGAGCATATAGGCGACGCTGTTGGGCTTGCGAAGTTCATCGTCGCCATGGGCAAACCAGCATCTGAAAAGATGGTTAGGAGAATGTGTACAAGAAAGATCCCTCACTTTGCGCCTCGCGGGCAGTTGGGCCAAAATTTGCACATTTTGGTCTAGCAGGAGAGAGTCTTAACAAGAACAGCAGAAAGCAGAAGAAAGCCAACAGCATGTTGGTTGCAGAGCAGAAATTTTCATCCTCCTTCTCGATCAAACAAGGCACCCACAGACAAGCAGCGACTTGATTCGCACCTTGAACAACCAGGGCTCCTTGTTCGGCTCAATGATCTGCGATTTCCCAGCCATGGAAGACCCACCGAATCCCTGAGACAGCAAGACTGTCAGCACGACTCTCGTTGACCGCAGCTGCGTTTCTCACATATGGTCCGTTAACGCCAACATTGAAGTTGTTCCCTAACAGACGTTGAGAATGTCGAAGATCAGACAGAATAACAAACGATACCTCCTGATATGTTAGCGTGGAAGCTACGAAGACTTTCTTCGATCTGCGAAATGGAGAACCTGACAAACAGGAGAAATTACATCTTCGCATCATCATCTTCTCGCTCCCTCACCCCATGTTGGACATGCGATCAATGAACTGATTAATCTCTTCATTGTTCTCTCCCGCAAAGAACTGGTTCAGACTTTCCGCTGTAGCAAGGGGAGCAAGACCAGCCGAGCTGGCAGGCGATCTGAAGAAAAACCTTAAGCTGACGAATGATAATGCTTTGTTCCTCCTACCCTCCTCCTTGAAGAGCGACCGGAGAGTCGGTTCCGTTAATGAGGTAGATTTGAGTTGCGTTCAGTTTGCCCGTGAAAGGATTCCGCACGACTAGGAACTCGACTTCATCTCCGGCCATGAGAAGACGGTTAGCTCGGACCTATAAACAAGGATGTCACTGGTTTGTAGCAAAGGTAGTGAGACTTGAACCTCGCTGCCATGATAGAACAAATCTTCAGCATGAGATGCTGACTGGATGAAGCCATAACTCTCCTTCACCCACTTGACGATTCCCATCTCTCTGTTGCCGCGAATCGATGCGACGATCTGCTTGCCGTTCTGCTGAACCTGACAACACCATCAATGAGCAACCTGCTGGTTAACAGCAGGGCCGATGATAGTGAACCATGTGCGAGTGTTAGGTTATAGTGGTGAGCGGATGGGATATAGAGGGTTAGAGGAGGTCTGGTCTTTCTTGATACCTGCACGAGCCCCGCCTGTGCAGCCTCATTGATGTAGTCAGCTACGCTGTTCACCCCGAGCCGAGTTTGCCAGTCGGGCACGAGAGACGCAAGCTTCTGTGAGATCAGCTCGACGTCCATCTCCTTCACCTGCGCCGCGAGGTCAACAAATTTGGCTGAGGGCCCGCAAGCTTACGTTAGTCGCCACTAAATGATCGCGGAGGATCTGAACCAGCGGAGAAAACCTTGCCTAACGGGAAGTGAGCGAGGAGGGAGAGAAAGATCCTTTATCACCTGCTCGTGCGAGCGTCGTCCGTTACTCTGCGGTCCGAACTGCCCGAGGCCGAATGCAGGATTCATATTCATACCTACAAAGTCTTGTCAACGCCCTGCGACTGGGTGAAGGGAACTTCACCTGGTAGAGCTCCTGGCTGCTGAGGCTGCATGCCCGGCATGAGGTTCTGCTGTTGCATCATGAACTGCCGAGCGAGAGGCTGCATTGACGCCCAGTTTGCGTTGTTGTTCGCCGGAATGTTGTTTGGAAGGAACCCTGGGTTCGGAACCTGATTGAAGTCTGTCAAGCGATGTCGTCCTGTACCGCGTCAACGTTCGACCTGGTTGCCCGAGATTTGCCCTGGGATCTGAGTAGCGGCGAGCATTCGCTGAACCTGCTCGTTCCACATCTGCTGCAGCGATCAGGGGAGGGACAAGGCAAGTGTTGACCGGCACCTGCAGCTGCTGCCCGTTGAGCGGCGGCATGTCCATCACTCCGCCATTCCCGGGCTGCATGTCACCTTGGGGTCTGAGGTTCATGTTGTCATGGAGGTGGAGGTTCTGGTAGACAATGTCAGCGGAGAAAAGGCAAGAAGGAGGAACAGACCATCTGGTTCCCGTTATTGTTCTCCTGCTGACCCACCACAGCATTCCTGGCTACCTCGTGGTCCATCCCCTTTCCTCGTAGAGACATCTGAGACATGGATGACATCATGTTGTTCATGTTGGCATGGTCCACGCTAAGGAAAACTTTCATTCTCTCGCAGTACGATATGCCATACACGACCTGGTATCGGGCTTTACAGCCCCGTGATCGTTCTCATCGCCCAGCACATCGAGCACGTTTCTGCGGAACAATTCCTCCATGTGATCGACCTCTCCTGCTTCTTCCTGCTGACCATTCATATTTCGGCCTCTTCCTTGTGGGGCTTTCAAGGAAAGTCACTCCTAACATCAGGCGCATTCAAAGTGTCCAGCTCACCATCCTCTGCGCATCGAATTACAAGCTTGTCTCCTGCCATGATCTCATCCAATTCTTCCAAGATTGTTCCTCCATCAAGAGTCTCCACGCTGATGATTCGATTTACATTGAATTTCCTAGAGACAGCCTGTGCCAAACAAGTCAAAAGCAAATTTCTCTTTCGCGCGCTCATCACATTCAGAAACTCTTGCCAAGTATCTGGAACAATCAAAGCTTTCCCCTGTTCATTCGCTTGGAGGGGAGCATCCGGAGCGCACTTATACACCGTCACTCTCATCTTCTCAGTAGAGCTCAGGCGGCCTCTTGGAGGCGTGTTGGTTGGCCTCGCGCGCTGAACTGACGAACCAGCCGGCTCCTTGGCCGTGCTCACACCTATTTTCATTCCATTCGCAGCACCTCTTCCTGCACTTTTCATTTTCATGCGCTCTATGGTTGACTTCCTGAACTGGAGAAAGAGGACGAACCGCGGCCACCGGAGAGGTTCCAAGATCTCTGGAGAATATCCAAGATCGCTGGAATATGGAAAGCTCTGGGAACAGGATGTTGTCAGAGGCTTGCCAACTTTGATCGACATGCTCCGAGCATTTATCTGCGTTACACAGAAACATCTTCTCTATCCTAATACAATGTTGACTGTCGATACACAGGCCTTGTGAGGACTAGCAACAAAAATGAACTTGATCAATTATATGATTGATTTGCCTTGTCTGCCATTTCCGTGCTTTCAGGTTGGATCGATTCAATATCTAAGGGTGTGGCAATAAGGATCCAAACACTTAGAGATGGTGAAATACAACAGAACATCTAGGTGATCAATGTCTTCAGAAGCAACTGCTTTCAATCTTAGGCACTGGGAGAAAAATGCAGTGGCATGAATGATGCATGAAGGTTTGAGTGACATAAACTCATCAGTGAGGGTTGAGGTAAAATTGAAGAACAGTTGCAAGTTCAGCTACAAGAAACGGAGCAGCAATCTTAATGAAAAACTTCCTACTGACAAAATTTGAACCAGTCAACCGCATGATTTCTACACTGTTGTTGGAGAGTATTGGCACAAGAACGGCAGGTAAGGCAATGGAGGGATAAACTGCGATGGGAAAGAGCACGAGGATAAGCAAAAGATCAGCATAGCGCAGTCAGATGGGCAACTAAGAGCATGAAGGGCACGTGGTAGCGGCGGAGGCGGCGGCGGAAGGGGATTGACGCTTGAGCAGGGTAGGTGGGGTGCTTCAAAGCATTGAATAGGGGGTGGTCTTTGTCCTAGGCAGTGTTGAGGTAGGGGTCCTAGAAACTTTATAGCGAAACCACTGCCAATAGATATGTAGGAGCGGGTCAACCCGGAAGGGGTAGTGTGAATCAATGGAAATGGAGAGAGAGGTGGGTAGTGCTGGGTGAAACAGGGGGTTGTCAAACATTAATATCTACAGACATAGGGTGGGTCATGCCGCAGTGCAGCCCGAGTAATTTGGTCATAATCGTCGATGCAAATGGGGTGGGTAGTGTTATTACCTTTCAACATCAAGGCCTTTCAAGGGGGGTGGGGTACAAAGTTCAAAAAGTACCCGTCCTAAAATGCGGTCAATACACGGTGGTCACGGAGGGGGTCACCACGGTACCTCCTGTGCCATGGGCTAAGAAACTTGAAAGGGGGTCGTCAACGGGGTGACCAGGGAGGGACTTTCAAAATGAGTCTAGTAAGGGGGGTCCTCAGTCTGAAAGGGTGGGGTCCTTGGGCTCAATACCTGCTGCTAGGAGGGGTGAAGGCTCCTATGTTATAATGGCCGCGCCCTATGAAGGTGGTACCAAGGTAGCAATAGGTGGGTACCATCATCTTACCGGGCGGCAGTGGCAGGGGGGTACCACCGGTGGTCGTAGCGGAATGCAACAGAGCTAAAATCAGTTTACTCTTTCGGCACAGAGGCTATTGAGTGACCCCCCATTTTGAGCGTTCAAAAGGGGGGTCCTGTTAGCTCGTGGAGTCGGGTAGTGACTCCATCAGGAGGCTTCAGTTTCAAGGGCCCGTTGAAATTCTTCTCTCACTTTTCAAACTTTTCCTATGACATCAACCAGACAGAGCCGCTCAAACAGTGACCTCTTGTGAAATCAGAAAGATTGAGGTAAAAGGTTTACTCAACTTGTCAATTGCCGTCCATTTTTCCGATCAGTTGACTAAACATTTTCTCAAAATGCGAACGAAAATAGATCGGCTCAGTGAGTCACAGGCTGAGTGACCGGGTGGCCCGTGAATCGGCTCTCACTGCCGTGGACCCCGGGACCCGGCGTGACGGTGAGCGGCCTCAGGCCCGTACTCCGCCGGGCAGGGACCATCCGATGATCCGGAGGCTGGCGGGCAGGCCACTGGCGGGGGCCGGGCCGGTGGCGGCGGCCGCACCGTCAGTGGCAAGGCCGCGGTTGGCCACAGGGCCAGCCTCAGGGCGGCGCAGTGCGTGGCCCGAGGCCGCCGCACTCCGAGGCTCGAGCCGCGTAGTACCGTCCGATCCCGAGGGCCGTACTAAGTACTCAAAACCACTCAGTGACTGCACTGCGGCAGGACCGTCGGCCGCCACCGCCGGCCCGGGCCTGACAGTCACGGCGGCGGTCGCCGAGTCGCACACCGTCACTGCTGCCCCCGGCAACTAACTAAGTTGGCAATCATGCCCTCGGCCGGCCGCACTGGCCCGGTCCTCCGGGCTCGAAGCTGATGTCTAAGTTTCGAAATATTTACATGCAAGCACTGTCATAACCGTGAAAGTCTCACTCACAACGGTGAGAGAGGTCGCGGACTCGTCGTTGACTATGCCATGATGCCGCAGTGCATTCAACGCCGCCGCCCGGCGACCGGCCGGTAACCGTTGAACCTCGAGCTCTTAAAAGTGTCTACTTGCCGCCCTCAAGGAGGGCGAGGACGTCCGAGCTCAAGTTCATCATCCTGGCGATTGACTGAAGGGAAAGGATGAGCCCCAGCATACGTTGCTTCCTCCTCCGAGGGAGGCTCCTCCATCACCTTGGGGGATTCCTCGAACGCGTTCTCAGCATCTGCATCCGCCCCTGTTGACAACTTTGAGATGCAAACAGGAAGGGAGAAAGCTCTGCTCGAGCCAACCAGCTTCCACGAGAACCCGGATGACGTCTGCTCCAGCTCGTCAGATCCAAGGGCACAACTCAGAGATCGGATCGGACCTTTGTTCTGGTTGATGACGGCGACATGCAAGCTGTTTCAAGACAAAGCATCAGGCTACACGTGCGCTTCTTCACAGATCTCCTCACGGCGTGTTGGACTCTGGAGTTGTCGAGGCGACACTTGCTCCCTTCTCGAGCAGCATCCTGGCCAGATCAGCATGTCCAAACATGCTGGCGATGTGAAGCGCCGTAGTCCCTCCAGAGGTCTTCCCGCACCAACACAGTCACTATGAAAGTGCTACTTCAGTCCTGGTCTCATGTACCTGATCACGGTTCCGATCTGCAAGCCCGGACAGCTCGTAGGAGTCGTCAGTCTGCACCGAATCTACTGCGATTCCGGTAGCGATGAGCTCCGACACCCTCGCCACGTTCCCGTCCTCTGCCGCAATCCAGAAATCCTGAGGGCACATGAGACGATGTGAACTAGCAGGGAAGAAGTTGCGAGTGTATAGGGGAGAGAGAAAGTAGGAAGGGAAGGATGGGGGTCGGGAGAGGTGTATGGCGATCGCGAACAACAGTAGGGCAGGGGAAGCAAGGAAAGAACGCCGTTGAGCACCTGCATCGTCTCTTCGGAGACCCCCTCACTGTCCACCTCAGCTGCTGCAGGATGTCAGCTGAAGATGTTGCTGCGGCAACGGAGCTCCTACCCATTCGGAGCAGAGGGGTCATGAGGGAGCGGGCTTTCACTGCACTCGCAAGCCGTGTAATGCTGCTGCGAGGGATAACATGCTTGCTGACATGCCTGCTCACAGTCATGCTGAATGATTGTCAGCTGAACATGCACAACAAAACGATAACGCGTAAGAATAGTGTTCACCATGGAATGCGGGAGAAAGAAAAGGACTCTGCAAAGGTACCGTCGTTAGGATCAAACAGTGGAGGACGGGTTGGCAGTAGACAGCAATATCTAGATAGGTGTGCATCCAAGGAGGACCATACCACTACAACAGCAAAAGAAAGCAGATGAGAATCATTGCATGGACGGCCATCCAGCTCATCAGGAGCACTGAGGAGAGGAGGGAGAAATCATTCGATCCCGAAGGGCAGGAATGCTTGCTAAGGATCATCATCAACAACCGCTACATTCACGTAGCGGGACATGATGCAGCATACCCGCGATGTTGGCCATCATGAGCAGAGAGAGGATCGCAACCGAGCTCACTCCTCCTCCTCCTCCTCCTCGCGCCCTTGCCTGCTTCACTGCCATAGCGGCCTCCATGACACTTTACACGCCTGCTACCCACCCCTGCTCAAACCAGAATAGGAGGGGTAGAGTCTACCAAAATAATGCGAAGACGAGGAGGGGGAGGGGGAGGATAAGGATGAGGACGAGGACGAGGACGAGGACGAGGATGAGGATGAGGACGAGGATGAGGGTGGGAGTGAGGGGGAGAGAGTGAGGGGGAGGAGGAGGATATCATGAAGTCTACTTTGATGATGTCCGTGTTGATGGGAGGTTGTTCTATCGGAATCTCAAAATTTCATCATAGATACATCGCATGTTATGCTGTGTGCATGACGGTTCAAACCCGCTCCCTCTCACAACCCACAACTCCATCCCCTCGTTCTCATCTCTCAGTCTTCTCCTTCACTTCCTGGGCCATAGATCAAATCCATTTCCCCACCAAACATTCGCATCTAGCACAAACGTCAGCTTCCTGTACTGCCCCCATCTCCTCTCGCGTGCCCCTCCTTACCTTCCCACTCCTCTGAGCGTATGATCGCTGACACTGCAGCTGCCTCAGCGGCTGCAGGAAAAACTTTCGCAGCTTCGCCTGCCCTCGCATACTTCCTCCTCCGGTCAGATCGTCCTGTCCCGTCGTCACGCGCTCAAGACAGGAAATGAGAATTGGCAGGTGCAGGAAACCAGAACGAAGGGGAAGGGAGAGAGAGGGAGGAGAAAAGCGGGAGGAAGGTGGAGGTTGGTAGGCGCAGAAAGCAGGAGGACAGGGGAGGAAGGTGAAATTGACCGCACCCGGACATCGAGCTGTTCGAGGACAGACTGAAACTCTAGTAGAAGATCGAGGTGACGGTCAGAGAGATCCAAAAGCTCCTACGTGAGCACGTGGTGAGGCAAAAAGATCAACATGCAGACAGGAAGGAGAAGGAGAAAGACTGGGAGGAGAAAGGGGGGGACGAAGGAGAAAGACTGGGAGGAGAAAGGGGGGACGAAGGAGGAAGGGGGCGGCAAGGATATGAAAGGGATGACATCGGCTGAATAGCACAGAAAGAGGAGAGAAGGGCACACCTGTTGAGCAAGGAACTGCAGCGACCGCCGGACCCGAGCAGCACGATGAGAAGTCCAGAGGAGGACGAGGTCACGGAAGGCGATGACACCCTTCTGATAGACCGACGGGGTGTGCGCCTGTCTGCTGCTTCCTCCACGTCAGGTGTAAAACAGATCGGTCGAGTCGAGCGGGGAAGAGGAGGAGGAAGACATCAGGAGGGAGGGCACGAGGCTCACCAGCAGGAGGAGAGGTGGGCATCGTACTTTCGATTCTCCCTCTCGACGAGGAGGTTCAGCTCTTCATGCATCGAGTTCATCCTCTTGATCCAGACCTTCGCTCTCCTCCATCCCTCCACGATCTTCTCCAGCACCTTCAGCTCATCTTCTATCTCCCTCCGCTTCGACCCCCGCTCGTTTCCTCCGTTCACCCCGTCGCTCTCTGCGCTCTCTGCTCCGCCAAACCCGACCCCTTCCCCACTGCTGCTGCGGCCGTTTGACTCTCCTCCTGCTCCTCCTGCACCCCATTCTCCTCCTCCTCGCATGCCACCCCAGACTTCCACAGCAAGTCGCTCCATGAACTCGACCATGACAAGGGCAACGCAGTCATACAGCTGAGAGACGAAAGCAAATTCGAGAATTCGGGATGAAAGGAAAAGGGGAAGGGAAGGAGGACAAGTAACAAAGGGGAAATACGAAACAGGAAGGGTGAAACACAGGAGTGCAGAAGAAAGAAATGGAAGAAAAATGTCAGACACGAAACACCAATAAGGTCGATATTACTTGGGTCCATTCTTTCCTCGCGAGTTTCTTTACCACCTGTCATCGGCATGAGCTCCGATCTTTATCGTTCATTCTTCTCGTCTTACATTACGGCATCTGCTTGCTTCGTCCTCGTCAAAATCATCTTTTTCCATTCTTATTCTCAACCAGTTCCACCCTGGTAAGACAGAATCAGTCTCGAACTTTGAAAGCACCACGTGCATTCATTTGTTTTCAGCATTTTGGAACGGGCAAATCAAAATCCGATGGCGTGAAAGCAATAAAAACAAGACAACAACGATGTCGAGTAATGTCTCTCGGGTAAAACATAGCAAATGAATGCTACAACAGCGCATCGATTCCGGCAACAGCACCAACTAAACCATCCTACCTGTCTGCAATTCACCAAAGACTTTCTCAATCTTTCTTCGTGTTTCTAGCCTGAAATGCTTCCATAACGGTCCATCCTGTAAACAAGAAAAGTCATCTCCACTTTTAGCTCCATCTCCACCATCATCACAACAGCCATCTCCACCTTCACCAGAAATCAAATCAATCTCTCTCACCTGGATCCGATCAGAGTTCTGTCCAAAACAACAATCTTTCTCGACGACAAGCTGGGATACACTCAGTCCTTCGCTCGTTTCCCTCCGCTTTTCTCTCCCCTGTTCCCCTGCCTCCTCTCTCCCTCTCGCCTTCTTAATCGTTCTCTCCTCCCCATTCTCATCCCCTTTGCTCTTTTGTTTCTCACCTCCTTACAGAACTGATACCACAGCACATCGGATCTCAACGTAAGCGACCATTTCCGGCAAACTGACATGCACAGCAGCAGCATGTCCTTCCACCCGACCCGGATCGCGATCTGCATCAGAACTTCTTCTGGAATGTTCCAGCGGAATTTTTCCTGCCCGCTGCTGCCACGATGACGATCTGAGAACCGGCGACTCTCTGAGGATGCAAGAGGGGAGCCATGGCCTTCCCCACCACCCCCTTTGATGGCAACCAGGCTGCTACCTTCCGCTGCACCCAGCCTCTTCCTGTCCAGAGCCTCGTCTTCCCCGTCACTCTCGTCCAGCAGGTCCTCGAGCATGTTGAACTCGTCCTTTGCGCATTCATCGGCATCGGCTCGAGCGTTGGACATGGTTTGTGCTGCGTCGCCAGCGACATGGTCTCGGGGCGATGTGACGGATGAAAATCGACCGCTGAAGCCATGAAACTCCAGGCTCATGACGAGATAGCGATATAACAGGATGCTGCTGCACTTGGTCTAGCTCGTTTGAAAAGGATCTGCGGCAAAACGTAAGGGCACAGCAAAACCACGATGATACGGTATTAGAAGAACACATTGCAAAGAACGTGACATTCATGATTCATGGTTTTGAACGCCATGCCATGCGCAGAGCAGATAATATTCATAGCAAACACTCTGCCACTACCTTCGTATACCACCAGTGTCACCAACGTGTCAAGTTTGAAGCATCTCCTGCACACTTTCACTTGTTCGTAAAGAATTTTCTCTTCGTATCCCCCCTACCAGCCTTTCCGTGTTTGCTCATCTGTCGAGCCTCCCACATCATTCTTCTGACCATGTTCATGAGATGCTCTTCTTCTCACCTCCTTCCCTCCCTCCCTCCCTCCTTCTCCTTCCCCTCCCTCCTCCCCGCTCAAGCATGGCGGCTCATCTGCAACCATTCGGCTTCGGCCTGCCGGGCCGAGACTTGGTAGGAACTGAACTACTTCCAACCGTTACATCACAGTTACAGTCGTTATTCTCTTCTTCTCGGGGGTCGGGGTGGTGGGTGTTGGGGGTGGGGTAGAATCGTTTTGTAGACAGTGGGTGGGTACAGGTCAATACAGACATGAGACCAGGGGTAGGTGGTAAAGATATGTGAATTTTGGGAACAGTGGGACTATCAGCAACTGAAGGGCTAGGTCAGAGCATATGGATTATATATTCTATCTCATTTATGAAAAGAGCTCTCTATAGGACGTGTTGTTCGTGTGTTCCATGTTTTGTCAAATACTACCGGTGGGTGGGTTAATAAGGAGGTCAACTCGATTGGGGAAGGGGGGTTACGGTGTAGGTAGGATCCATTTTGAAGGAGGCGTTGTCGGAATGGTTGGTGGAATAATAAAAGTAGTACCACCTAGGTAGCCGATTATTCGATTGAAGCTCTAATATAAAATGGATATCCCTCTGACTTGGCCCTATAGTGCCCGCTACAGAGGAACTGCAGACTCCCAAACTCTTTTGTCTCCCAATGAGAGTACCCACCCACCCCAGCTTTCCATACCCCCCCCCCCCCCCCCCCCCGGCGATGCCCCGATGACCCACCCATCCTACACTTGATTCCCGGCTTTACTTCATCACCCCCCCATGTCTTTGACTACCTAATTGTTCAGCAGCGAATTTGCCACACATATAAGGCATAGCATAGAGGAAGCTTTTTCTAAGTCACCTATTAGTAAATATTTCATTACATCTGATGTAATACCCTCCACTGCATATGTCATGACCCATATAGGGTAGGTAGGGCGATCAAGGGATATATCATGCTTTTCCAGCAGGGGTAGGGGGTGGGTAGCCATAATCCAGGGGGGGGGTTATACAAAACAGCGGTGGGTAGGTTGTTCATAGCCGACATGTTCAATAACAATGGGGGGAAAGGGAAAGGAAGGTGAAGAAGCAGCAGCAGGGGCAGCGAGGCGGCGGGATGAGTGAGAGGAGAGGGGACATAGATCATGACAGGTCTTGCCTAGAAGAAGTGAACTAGGGTGGGACTGATCAGGGGAGGGAAGGAAAGTTCAGGACTGCTGGAAGGAAAGTTGAGGACTGCTGGAAGGAAAGTTGAGGACTGCTCATACATCTGACTATCGAGCAGGAAGCAGGGGCTGATTGGAGGTGCAGGGCTCGCTCTCATCTTCGTTGTAAGTGGTGAATCTGACTGAAGTTTGACTGGAGATCGAAACATGTGAAAGCTCGGAACTTGCCTTGTCCGTCAAAGAATGTCCGCCAACAACTCAGACAGCAACAGCAAGGACTTGGATGGCTCCATGGGCGATGCAGATACTGGGCAGGATGAGGCGGGAGGAGCAGGAAACAACAAGTACCGCAGGAGGAATGTAGAGAGACATCTTGCAGCGGAGAGGGATCGCAGGAAGGCTACGAAGAGCAAGCTGCAAGAGCTGGATGCCCTCCTACCAGACTCGTCGAGCGGGCCCAGAACACTGAATCAATGCTTGAAGGTGGCATGGGAGCATATTAACGGCATTGTCAAGGGAAAGCAGGCAGGTGGCAGCCAAGAGAACTCTCAAGCTGGAGAGAGGTCTGTCCTGTCCTCTGCGATGGAGGCAAGCCCGAATGTTGGGGTTGGGGTTCTGAACAGGGAGTGGAAGTTCGTGAGAGCGAATCAGGCACTGACGAAGGCAGTGAGCAACGGCCAGCCCCTCCTCGGGGTCAGCCTCCTCTCGATCGTGAACCCCTCCGATTCTCAGCCACTGGCCGATCTGCTCTCGAAGCTGAGCAGGTCGACGAGCAACGGGGGGGATAAGGTATTCATCAACATTCGATTTGCCGCCAGGGCTGGGTCAGCGCTCGATTTCAATCGCTACTACAAGCTCGACATCGTTTCTGTCAACGTGAGACCGAATGAGAAGGTTCAAATCCTCCTCGTCTACTTCGGACCCTCCTCAAGGTATCCCAACGTCGGTCCTCAGCCTGCTCCCCGGCCGCAAGGCCTTAGCCGGGCGGAGGAGCTGGTGAACAAGATCCCGATACTGCAAGGACTGGATCCCATGACGTTGTTAGAGGTCCTTTCGATGGCGCAGACTGCAGTTCTCGGCCCGGGAACCACCATCATCAACGCCGGGTATCCCCCGGGCCCGATGTTCTTTCTCGAGTCTGGCAAGTGTGTGGTGCAAGTGCGAGGGCGGCAGGTTGCCATGCTGGACGCGGGGGACTGCTTCGGTGAGATCTCGCTGCTGTCAGCCGAGCCGAGGACGGCAGATGTCATCACGCTGACCCAGAGCACCGTCTTGCAACTCCCCGCTGTCCTTTTCCTGCAATGCGCGCACTCCAACCCAGCGTTGATGGGTAGGCTCCAGAACCTTGCGAACTCAAGGTTGCTGCGCGATTCGGGCTCCTGGAGCCACTCCACGGGGCTTCCGATCGGAATGGGCCCGGCGCTGCTCGGGGTTCCTTCCCGGCCGATGCAGAGCGGAGGGTTGCAACAGCTGCCGCAGCTCCCGGTCAAGGTTGAGGGCTCGCTGCAGTTCCAGCCAGGCGGTGCCCAGCCCTTATCTTTTGGCATGCAAGCGCAGGGAGGATCGTTTGACGTCAAGGCGACGCCTGAAGAAGCTCCGATGGCGCAGAGCAAGGCAGCTCCGAGCCAGCTGGGCGCGGAGCCGTTGAGCTCGTCGAGTAGCTGGAGTAACTCCCAGTCAGCTTCTCTGCAGCCATTTGGAAACCAACCTGAGGTTTCCAGCGAAGTGACCAGCCAAGGCCTCGTGAGCATGATCGAGGCCGGAAGCAACTGGGGAGGGGGGGTCGTGAGGAGGAGCAGCGGGCAAGTGGCTAGGCAAGACTCCATCATTCAGCTCATCGGGGACATCGCAGGAGAGGCGTCCGAGCCGATCGCTGGGCCATGGGCGTCGGACTTTGCAGATGGCGTCCTCGATGGAGGGAGGAACAACCTGCACAATCGATCGCGCACAGCGACGCCGGACGGAGCGCACAGGTCCATGTCATGGGACAGCTTCGTGCGGGGAGAGTGCGACTTTTCGCGCCACCTCGCTCCTGCATCTCCTACCTCCTCTCACAAGGACGGGCACGGAGGACGATCGGAGCAACCTCCGATCACGACGGAGAGGTTGACTCGCTGCCAGATGATTTCGAGCTGCTCCCCGTCCTGCATCGCCGACATGGCCAGCAGGCTGCGGTCAGTCGTGGCGGAGGAAGGGGATGTTCTGGTGCACCAGGGGTCGCCAGGGCGGTCGCTCTTCTTCATAGAGCAGGGGACGTGTCATGTGATCGTTAACGGGCTCGTCGTGAGGACGCTGGGGCCCGGCGAGTGCTTCGGTGAAATCTCTCTGATAATGACGGAGATGGCAACCGCGGAGGTACGTGTTGCAGGCTCCCCTGCCTCTGCCCTTGCCTCGTCCTCGAGTGCGATGCTGGCTCCTTGCGCTGGCATGCTCTCCACTCCTCACTCCTCTCCTCCTCGCTCGCGTTCTCGCTCGCACGTTGTTGACTGGTCGGGGATCAGGTCATAGCCATGGAGAAGTGCGAGCTGCTGGAGGTAACGTCGCTCCTCCTCCTCCTGCCCTTGTGTTGACCTTGCGTGCCTTCAGCTCCCTGCGCGGGACGTCTGGGTGCTGCTGCCCGAGTATCCTGACCTTTACGGGTTGCTGAAGCAGCAGGTGAGGAGCAGGAGCAAGAGCAGGAGCAGGAGCAGGAGCAGGAGCAGGAGCAGGCGGGGGTTGGGGGGGGGGAGGAAGGATAGGTGCTGGGGATAAACGTGGGGAAGAGAAACAGGAACGCTGACGGGCAGTCAGGCAATAGACAACATCAATAGGGCTGGGATCTGCGACCTCTCAGCCTGGGGGACATATCTCCCAAGACCTCGCCGGGGAGAGAGATTTTGAGAAGCTCTTGGC